>NW_013668248.1:116507-118720 GCF_000517525.1 Limulus polyphemus
ACCTGTGTAGTGGAGGAGAGGATCCTGGAGGTTGAGTGGTGTCTGGGGCACTGCAACACACCCCTTTGGCCTTGAATTCCTGTAGACGGGTGGCCTTGGGGTGGCCCACCTAGGGTCAGTCAGCTGGTCCACTGGGGCTAGGGTCAACTGAGTACCAGTGTTGGGCATTCTCAATGGGTGTTGTGGACATCGTGTCTGATGCTGGTGTTTGGGTATAGTGCTCACGAAACCATGGCATTGCTGCAGTGTCCTTGTTTGACATTGTAGTGCGTCCCCTCATAGGACTCCATGGCGGGTGGGGTCAGTTAGCACTGAATCTCTCTCTTTAATTATGGATCCCCCCATTCCAAATAAAAAAAATGCTAAAAATATGCTTATTGGTAAACGACCATGCCTAGAAGACTCTGAACAGCAGTCTCCATCACACAGTACACCTGTACCTCGCTTTTTAATCATATATTCACTATCAGATAAATCTTTAGGGCAAATGTCCCCTTTTTTTATTCAGAAGGGCTTAGAGGGGCTTGCTGGCTCTCCAAAGTCAGTTAAGCTACGATCTGGAGACATCTTAGTAGAAACTTCCCATCCTAAGCACAGTGAACTTCTCTTGAATTCAAAGGCCATTGGGGATATACCCATTGAGGTTACTCCCCACGCTTCCTTGAATTACTCACGAGGAGTTATTGTTAAGAGGGATTTAAAATCTATCTCCGACATGGAGATCCTTGCTGGTTTCTCCAATCACGGAGTTTCGGCAGTTCGAAGGATCTCCACTCGTCAAGATGGAATTATGGTGCCGACCTCAGTTTTAATTTTGATGTTTTCATCACCACGTCCACCTGCCGCCATTAAGGCAGGTTATTTGAACTGTAAGGTACGGCCCTATATTCCCAATCCTCTCCGATGTTTTCAGTGTCAGCAGATCGGTCGCTCAAAGACATCTTGTCGTGGTTCTGTGATGTGTGCTCATTGTGGTGGCAAGGACCATGACTCCTACGAGTGCAAAATGGACCCTCACTGTGTTAATTGTAGTGGTTCCCACCCCTCCTACTGCCCTAAGTGGGTGGAGGAGAAAGAGGTACAGCGTTTGAAGACTCTAAATAACATCTCTTATCCTGAGGCTCGGAAGCTATTGTTCCCTCCTACATCGTGGACATATGCCTCTGCACTATGCTCCACTGCTACGGTGGGAGTGCAGCCAGACCTCTCCGTGCCTCCATCTGAGTCTTTTTCATGCCATGTGCAGGGTCTTCTGCCCTCCATGGATAATAGAGTTGATCAATCTACATCTACTCCAATCTCTGTCCCCACTGTTCCTTCCAGTGACTGCTTGGGTCAACCTCCTCGGGCACCATCCTCTGGTGTCCGTGCGGGTCCTTCTTTGGCCCCTAAGTGCAGGACGATTATTCAATCATGTCCTCAGTCATTGGATTCTCACTCTGATGACAGAGATCTGCCCACTCGTTCAAGGGCAAGATCCATGGAGGTCGGTTGACCTCCATCTAGTAAAGAAAAATGGCATGGTCGTAAACCAAAGGGTTCTCCACCCTCTTCTCCTAAACATACATAAAAAATGGCCACTTTAATACAGTGGAACTGTCGAGGTTTTTGTTCGAATCTCGATGACATTAAGGCCTTGATTGACTCCTATCATCCCGCGTGTCTCTCCTTACAGGAAACATTTCTGAAACCTGCTGATACAGTCACCCTTTGGCAGTTTTCCTTGTACCAGAATGACAGGTTGTGTGATGGAGGGGTAGCACTGCTGGTCGACCAGCATGTGCCCTCCTTATCCATGTCCCTCGTTACACCCTTCGAGGCCGTAGCCATATGTGTTTCCTTGGGTTGTGCCATCACTGTTTGTTCCCTCTACCTGTCTTCTGGGGAGACTTATGATCAATCGAACCTTGACGCTCTCGTTGACCAGTTGCCACCTCCCTTTTTACTTTTGGGAGACTTAACTGGACACAACCCCCTCTGGGGTGGTGCTGATATTGATGGGAGGGGTCGTTCCATAGAGCGCATGCTCTCGCATCACAACCTTTCTCTCTTCAATACTGGAACATACACTTACTTTCATGCACCTAGTCAGTCTTTTACTGCCATTGGTCTCTCAGTTTGCTCCTCTGCACTTTTCACTCGTTTTTCTTGGATAGTCGACAGCAATCCTCGGGGCAGTGATCATTTTCCCATCATACTGAGAGAGGTTGGCC
>NW_013668248.1:119695-135353 GCF_000517525.1 Limulus polyphemus
TTTTTTTTATCCCTGGCCACGTCGGTATTCACGGGAACGAGCTCGCTGACACCACAGCTAAGTCCGTCTGCTCTGGTGCCATCATGGCCGTGTCTGTCCCATACATGGACTACGGTCTTGTCTTCAAGGCGTGGCTTCATGCCAGTTGGCAGTCGACTTGGCGTACGCAACGCCATAATAAGCTTTTCTAGATCAAACGCTCTGTTGGTCTTTGGCCGTCTTGCTTCCGTAAGGATCAGAAGGAAGAAGTAGTCCTGGCAAGGCTACGCATTGGTCATAGTTTTTTAACCCATCGTTTTCTTTTATCGGGCATTAACCCACCGATGTGTAGCCATTGTGACACTCAAGTCACAATAGCCTACATTTTACTGTCATGCCGTCGTTACGAGAGTGAGCGGCGGCATCATTTTAGACACATTTTATCTAAAAGTTTACCCCTGATGCTGGACAGTGTCATTGGTAATGGTGACACTGTCCGATTAGATTGTATTTTTAATTTTTTACACACTATAGGCATTTTTAATTATATATATAAATCTTTTATCGACACGTATTGGTTTTAACTCACTGTATTTTTACATTTTACTTTAATTTATTTTCATCATTTTTACCGGTTGTTTGGCGCAGATAGCCTAGCAGGTTTGCGCCATAAAGCACCAAACAACAACAACATCATTTTCTTGACCACATTATCAGTAATCTTTCCCCCAGATTTGATGCACATTTAAAGCAAGCAGCATCAATTCATAAACTTATGCCATCAAAACTCACACAAGAGTTTTCTATCTCTGATATCAGACAGACTATAGATTTTTACAGGGAAGATTTGCCAAATCCTGATATATTTGATGAAGAACTTCATTGATGGAAGACAATAGGACAGACCTCAGATACTGGCTGATTGCTTAAAAGCATGCTTCAGTTTACCAAATATCTTTGTTACTGATACTCTTTGCCACACTGCCACTAAATTCATGTTCATGTGAACATTTGGCATCTGCTCTCTGCTGGTTGAATGATTAACTGGGATGTACACAAACCAAAGCAAGAACGAGTGCTCTTTGATACATAATCATTACAAGCAAAAGTAGCCATCCCCAGTTATGGGAAAACTTGAAGTTAATCTATCAATTTAAATTATTTCATGGACTTTAAAAAGGTTAATTGTGTTGCACTTTTGGTTCTGCTCAGAGTCAAAACTCTTAGCTGTTTGTACCACCCACCAAAAAAGTAATTGTTCAGTATTTCAGTAATGCTAAGAGTTGCTCAACAATAACATACGGTAATTCTAAATTTTTATTCTTTAAGTTATGTCACATTTTGAAATGTGTATAGTAGTGTGATTAATTCATAACAATTTAGTGTAAAATATCCTGCTTGTTAAATAAAATTTGGCATCAACATTATTCATGCCTGTTCTCCCATCATTTCAAAAGTGAATGTTGAGTTTTGCCTGCTTACGCATCTTTTCAAGTGGGAGACAGACAAATGCTTGGACAGAAACCATTTGTTATTTCAGTAGTGAATAAATGTACGTATATGACAGCCAGTGATTTAAATAGCTAATATACTATTGTTGTACAGAACTGTTTAAATTAGTAATATAATTTAACAAATAATAACTACTCTGCGTATAGAGTACAGTATTTTACTGTAATAAAACTACATATTTATGCTAATTTAAGTCTAGCTCCCCATGCAGTGTTACAACAGAATAATGATTTTTGGACATTTCATTGAATGTTTGTGGATTTTATGTGAACAGACATGTAATTGTTTAAGCTATATTTTGCATAAAATTGCTTCCAGATTCAATCTCATGGCACCTATTTTTTAAAAATTTTCTGGCAGGGTATGCCCCAAGACTCCTATAACATTAGCATGATTTGCATACTGATTGTGCTTTGCACAATATGTGTTGGTTTTTGATTTCACAAATTAGAACTCCTCTTTTCAAATATTCTGTATAAAGGCCTGAAATGAGATTTTTTTAACTCACACATAGCTTAGTTAGAAAGCCAGATAAATTATAATGATTTTATATGTACTAATATAGCAATATGATAATTTTTTCATTTTCTAAAATGCATCTTTGAATTCTACAAAAATTAATTTGTTGTCCCTCTACACTTAAGAGAATAAAGGAGGCTTAACAGGTATGATTTGCGAGTACAAATTAAATTAGTAATGTTGTAATTACTAGAAATCATTGTTTTGTTTATATTTTCGTTTTCCATGCTTTAACAAATACTGTTAAATTTTGACCGCTCTTGGAGGATAACTAACATCCTAGTACCTATTAAGTTTATTGGATTGGCTCAAACTTTGTACAGAGCCTTAACATAAAAATTTTCTTATAGTTTTTATTACTTTAGATAATTCTCATTGCAACCACCGTACTGTAAACAAACTGATACTTTCTCTGCCATTGTTTTCCCGGAGCCGGGATTACATTAAACTCCGTGGGAAACATCTAGTTAGTACATCATGCATACGTATTTAGTATTGACAGTGTTATATTATGGTGTCGCATAAACAGTCTAATGGCAGTAGTAGTGATTTATTGCTTTATGTTCAACAGGTTTCTACTTCAAATGCTAAAACTAAGATAAACATAGGAAATAGATGTGAAAAGGTTCAAAGTAAAAACTCTCAGGAGAAGTAATTTGGAATTCCATGTTCAGTATTAAAAAGAATAGAATAGTACTGCTTATCTTTTATTTATTTTGTTTATGTTGGTTATGAGTTTGGTCAAATTACATATAGAGATAGGATAGAGAAAATAAATGGGTAAAATATAAAGCTTTTGTTGAAAAAATGTGTTTGATATTTTTTTAGGAAGTTTTAGAGATAACGGAAATGAAATTTGCTAATTTTTAAATGAACAAAAGTATTTTTAATCTTAAATTTAAAATCACTTTGCACTCACAGCAGTCAACATTCTGACTCCACATATTCACAGACAAATTTTTAGCACAAATATTCAATTAAAAATTCTGATTTTTTGTCTACAAAAGATTGGAAATGTTTACTAAAAGTTTGAAAAATTTTATGAAGATACAATAAACATGTTAAAAGTTATAATATGGAAACTCTGGTGGGCATTTTGGTCAGTGTAATCCACTGTGTCAATAGCAAGAGGGTTATCCTTTATGTACACAGCAGTTGTGACATTTCATGATGCGTAATGGCTTTGAAGTTATAAGAACAGTGAGGAGTGGACAAGAACTCCACATATGGGAAAATATTTTGATCTATTTTGAGCTTTTCCCTTGAATAATTGAACAGTGTGAAAGAAGTTCTCATGTAAATGTAAAATAATTGCCCAAAAATTGTCCATTAATAATGATAATCAAGATGATGCACTTTATGAAAACACTGGACTTGCACCAACTACCAGAGAGTTTTATTTAAAATACTTTCTTTTATTAGTATGCAAATTCTGTAAAGATAAATTTCCATAAGGTTAACCCTATGCATACGAGCTTGGTTATTCTGACGTACATTGTAACTGCCAACTAATTTTGAAACTGTACTTACTGGAACTGAACATACTTGTTGTATCTTCAAGAAATTTGCAAGCTTTTAGTAAATATTACAAGCCTGTCATACAAAAAAAAAAAAACATTTTGTTAATAAAGTATCTTACTAAAGATTTATCTGTGAACTTAGGAAGCCTTTACTGAGTCAGTCTGAGTGAAAGGTGATTTTCATGCTAAGAATATAATGAAAATCTACATATATCATAAAATAAGGATTTCCCTGCAATTAGTAAAAATTGAAAAATATGAAATCAAGTCTAAATTATTATTTTTTCTACAATGATTGCAGATTACATTATTTATCCCATCAGCCTCAACTATCAAACTTTTTCACATCTATTTACTTTTATTGCTTTACAGTACATGAAACACAGTATAGAGTGAGACAGCTTAGTGTAAACAAACTGATAAGTTACATTATGTGACCCCAAACCACATTAATTGAGCAAGCCAGGCAATCGAGCAATCATAAAAATATTTTTATTTAATTTTTGGTCATTTAAGTTTTCTTATCTGACCTAATAAGTTTTTAATTTTTACATTTTAGTTACTTACCTTAGCTTATTTGATAAAACTACTCTTTTAACACTATGTTGTTTTCCAAAAAATTATTGATATTTCTTTCAAATATGCATTTTAGAACACAAAAAAATTCTCAAATTTATTATAAATTAACTGGTTTAATAACTAAGATAAAGATAGGTTAAACAATTTTGTTAGCTGTTCAGCAAATAAAAAATGATCTTGTGGCAAAACAAAATAATTGTATAAGGAGTATTGTAAAGAAAAACCTGCTCTTTCTTTTGGTTATAACTAATCTAACAGTAATGTCAGAGAGAATTGCTGAAATATTTGTTTATGTCTCAGTAAAGCAAGAAAATCTAAGTATATATTCTGGCTTGTCAGTGTCTGTAATATGTGTTTTAATTAGTTTTAGAAAGAAAGTCTAAAATATGCAGTCCAGAGCCCTATGACAGAGATGAGTGAAAAATCAAAATTTATTTAAATATATCTTTTTGAAGTTAAGACATTCAAACTTGGATAATATAAACATTTGAATTATATACTACATTTTGATGCCAAGGTTATTGATATACATTTATAATAAAGTTGCTTAATCACACATTCAGCTGTGAATAGTGGCATCAGTAAGTATCTAATATGTTTATTTGAGGTAAATATAATTTGTTTTTAGTAGTTACATAAGTTTACAATGGAGCAAATTAGGTCTAACATAAATGCCATACTTGAAATAGCATATATCCCTATTCTCACACAAATATCAAACAGCTATGGGCCTTCTCAATTTAGGTACTTAAAACAATCAGGAAAATTACTCTTTGAATAAACTGAAAAATTTGTTAATGATGTGGCTAAGTTTGTATTCTCACGCTACCGGGAAAATGGGAAACAGCTTAGAATAATGATATCATTCCTGGACACTATACACGACAAAAAAAAATAATGACCCTTATTTTTTCTTCTTCTCTTTGTTTGTGATTTCTTCTTAAATGAGTAATAGAGAAGCTTTTTATTTACCATCATTCAATTAATTGTGAAAGTATTCATCTGTTAATATATTTATAGAAGATAAGAATATATGCATGTAAACTAAGATAAATACTTCTAGAAATGTTGCAAAAAACTGAAACCCAAATTCCAGCTTGGTGGGAATGCTATGTAGTGGCACAAGCTGTATGCTTCTGTTTACACTTAAATCTATCAAATGTATAATCATATTTTGATATAAAATCAACTTTATAATAACACATGATAATTGTTGAAACTTTCCCATGGTTTTAGATTTTTTGAAGGTGTTTTCTATTTATAATAAAAAACCTATGGGTAGATGCAAATTTTGTACCATCTTGTTCCCAAAGCATTAACATCTAACTACACTAAATCCTCTGTGAAGTTACCATATACATTTTGTGCTTGTTTTATTCTTACATAAAATTTGTCCTCAAACAAAGAAAAAGGAACTTGTGGCATAAAGAATGGCTCATAATAGTTTTTCTAACTTTAGGCTTTTGTTTTATACTTTGGTTTTTAACACTGTTATTCAAAAGTATAAATAAAAAATAACAACAATAAAACCTGCAGAAGTACAGCTATGGCAAGAAGGTTATTTTGAAAGCCTCTTCTAAATAACTGATAATTTGGCTAATATTTTGAAACATGAAAGAAATATTTAATAAAGTAATTTGTATCATTTCATTACTATTCTAAATTATTTTAGATATGAAAAGAGATCAAATTATTTTTGAGTATTCAAACTTGACACTTTCAACTAGCTTGTAATGGTGCGCTATTCTCAGGTAAAACTGATTTTTCCTCAAGAGTGACAAAACAGAAAATATCTTGCCAAGTAAATCTGTACTCTCTTTACCTGACAGTTTGAGAAAGATACTGGGGATAATGTAAAATGCAAATAAACAATCTTTATTCAACAACACAATCAATTGTATGTATGTATTTATTTGGATGAAATACAAGTCTTTACAAGAGAGAGAGAGCTCTGTTAAAATTAGTATAAACTGTAAGTCTCTCAAAAAGCTGTTAAATTGGCAAAATTCTGGCCCAGATTAAAAAAATTGACATTATATACATGAGACAATAAGGCTAAACTTTCCCGGGGCAACTTGTGCTACTTACATGACTGTCAGTCATTCCCATGATTATAAGGGGGATTATATACTTGAGATATCATCTGAACAGCCAGTGGAAAAAAAAAAAGTTTCTCTCTACCTTGATACACAGTTTGTACAACTTTGCAAAAAGCCTTCCAACAGGAATACAAAGGGGATACTTTGAGTGAATGACACAGAACAATAGGTAGCTAGGGCAAAATAAGATTAATGGGTTCATTAACCAATATGTTATGTGAAAACTGCACACATATGAATATATGAAAAATTGTGAAAATATTTATGTTAATACAAGGAGAGGTTAAACAAATATACCTGCATGCTACAATGGATTATTTTGTACCATACACAGCTCAATGCTATATTCTTGTATTGACTTCTTTGGGTTCACATAATAACAGCCTGATGATTTCACTCAAGCCATCCTTAAATTTTTTTGTACCAAATTGGATCCTACACAACTTTTTGTCCCCTGTTGGGACAGAGGTAAGTCTATAGATTTACAATACTAAAATCAGGGGTTTGATTTCCCTCAGTGGACACAGCAGATAGCCTGATGAGGCTTTGCTATAAAAAACACTCTCTCTTTCACAAACTTTTTCTTTGTAAATATTTAATTTTTATTTTCAGGTGATTAAAAAACTGAATAAGCATATAGTTACTAATTATGATAAAACTTGAAATATTTTATTTCTTTAATGTTCTGATTATTTTTTAATTTCTTTTTTAGTGTGTTAATACCAACTAACCATATGAATGTTAGTTAATAATGTTTATGGTAATTTTAAAATTGATCTATATATAATGTTCACCTTGTTTTATGTTTCTATGTATAACAATTAAAAATTGTAAACCAGCCTTGGCTATGAGCAAGAGAGTATAGGAGCTAAAAAACACTCCCATAAAGTTTATGAAGCAAACTATTTGTTATTGATGCTATGCAGTTAGAGTATGCTTATAATTAAGTGACTTGTATTCCTTGTACAACTGTTTTGTAATATCTTACCATACTTTTACCTTGCTAATGTGTGCTAGTACTGACAATATGCAATACAAATCTTCTACATAAAAGTTGTTATTTTTGTTACTACCATTTAATCAAAGAGGTCAGGAAGACTGTAATACTGATTTATTGAAACAGTCTCCATTTTTGTTAAGTAACTAGAAATAAACATACACACATAAAAAAACTATGCCTGATCTGTGTTTACTATAACAGACTCATTTAGTTATAACTGTTTTATGACATGAAATACATGAGACCCCAAATTTTTATATTTGTTTTAATTATGCTGAAAATATCATTCCACTTGATGGAACATACTAGTTGCTACACATTGCTGTTTTCAATATATCTGTATAGTTTATTAGCACAGTTACAGACCAATAAAAACATTGTAGATGGTTTTAGTTAACCAGTAATAAATGTAATTATTGAATTATGCATTCCTAATGTTAGGATGAAGATACAAATAAAATTTACCTTTAAAGCAATTAACCTTACAAGAGGAAATTGCATCCTCTAATTTTGGAAACTCCTGTTTGTACTTTTTTCTTCTTCTTCACTTACTCTTAATGAGTGATTAGCAGTAAAGATGTAATGAAAACATAGATGTTTTTAACCTTATTTAAATGATTGTGAAAAGTGTGACTTACAAAAAGTGGTAGTTGTTTAAATTGAAATATTCCCCAATATTGCATTTTGAAATGACTGGTTCATTTTAGAAACTTAAGTTTTTGAGAGAAAGTACATATGTAAAAATAAATATTATGAACAAATGTTTTATTTAAATCTTAAAAAAGTACCTACTGTAATATTAAGTCTGAGTATAAATGTTGTTTTGGTCAAATCAAGAAAGTCCTTAAAAAAGATAATTTGACCATAGTGAAATTTCATTACTTTATTTATTAAAAAATCTAAATAAGCTTTCAAAACTCTTCACAGAAACAAAATAAAAATCTGTGCAAAACCTTAGTTAAAATTAGGGTTAAGATGTGCTCCATAAATACTTTTATAGGTAGGTTAAGATGTTTGACAGTACAGAAAATTCATCTATAAAGGTCCTGTTTCTTTTCAGGATATACCAGGTAAAATAGCATCAGTAGAAATACTTTGTGAAGTCTGTCGCCTTGCAAGAAATGTTCCTGCAGGTTTTGAACCTCAAATTGTATCTTGTCTTCTTGATGTTCTTAAATTACCAAATTATCAGGTGCCAGATGATCTCATGGTCTCAGTAGTAAGAACAGTTCCTTGGAGTGAAGATGTAAATTCTTTCCTTCTAAAAGTAGAATCTTTCAATAAAAAGGAATTAGTTTAGTGTGTGAAATTATTTAAATTGTACCAAAAAATTTCTTCATAATTAGGAAGTATTTTTAAATCAACCATGTATTTAAAAAATGCTCATTGATGTTATTGTTTTTTCAAAGTTTCGAATAGATAAATCCTACAAATTCAAAATTATTTCATTTAATGACCATTATAAAAAGCTCTGTCAAGATAATTAGATATTGTGGTTATTAGTTGTACTTTGCTACTACATCTTTCCAGTTTGTCTCTATTTTTAACCATATTAAGTACTGAAAGACATCCCCTCCCCCCTCTCTTCAAATAGAATATATTTTTTCAGATAGATGCTGTGAAAATAAAATGCACTTAGAAATGAAATAAGGATTGACAAATACAAACATAAAACTGCATTACACGCCTACTTAAAAAAAAAAAGGAAAAAAGAGGTAAACACTGGCAAAAGTTATATTTAAACAGCATAAATGTAACCACCAGACATAGTATGTTATACTTCGTCTAATATTTGCCTTATATCCCCATTTCTGAAGTCTGTGATTATTTTTATATCATTTATTGCATCACCTGTACTTTAGACAGGTGTTGCACCAGTTAAACAATGTTGAAACGTTTATCTTATTACTGAAGCATTGATTAGTTTATCATCAGCTAAACACAAGCCCCCATCCCCAATGGCTCAGTGATAAGCCTGAATGCTTTGATGCTAAAATCTGGGTATTGATACCCTTGGTGAACACAGCACAGATAGCCATTTACAAACAGTCAGCTAATCAATGTGCAGTTGCTTTGATGTTACAAAACATACACTGCTATGCTCTAATAGTTATTAACCAGTTTATTTAACATGTCAAAAAGAAGTTTCATAGCTTTTCTTCTGCTGTACAGTGTATAACAAAAGTTATGCTTCTCTATGCTAGTTTGTAATTTTGATGCAAAATTTGTCAAAAAATAATATCTAGATAAGTCATTTTAGTATGCACAAAATTAAAACATTTCATTATAAAGAGTTGCATTTTGTAATGTTTTGTTCTAGGCTAAGCTTAGAAATTAAAGCAAAAAATGAACTTTTTCATAAAAATCAGTCTATATAGTTAGGTTCGTTAATAATTTTCGGCAATGTGGGCAAGAGTCAAAGAATTTTACTGACTAATTCGTAACTTAGTGACCCTTGACTTGTAACTTTTTGTTTTTTTATTAAGCACAAAGCTACACAATGGCCTATCTGTGCTGTGCCCACTGTAAGTATTGCAACATGATTTTATAAGCACTAAGATCAAGGGCAACTCATCAATAAAAAATTACAAAAAAATATCTTATATTATTATTTATAAATACAGACTGGATGTAAAGAATACTTTGAATGCCAGAATTTGGCAAGTAATTAAGTGTATCTGTTGCAAAATATACATGTAAAGGAAAATTATTTTAAATAAACATGCAGACTAATAGACCCCAATAATTATACACAACATTCTAATGGTTACACTAAAAGAAACAATTTGGTGTGTTGTATTCAATATATAAATGATATATGTTTAATTTTCTTTTTCAGGGATTATTGTACTGTTCAAAACAAGTTTTTTACAAGCTTTTAGACTTAAAAAATAAATGTCTGTATGTAAATAAGTTAAGAGGAAGGTAGAGAACATTCACAAAAACTGAAAACATTGGGCAATACATTGCATATTATCAAAAGTTAAAGGGTCAATTATAATTTCTTGCACCTATGATTGAACAAAATAACAATACTGGTGGAGTTCATTGTGCACAGAAAGATATGAATAGTAGTTTATAATCTGATATCTAAATGTATTCAAAAAGTAATAAAAAAGCATATTTTCAGTTGTTTCCTGACAGTGAGCAAACAAACACGTTTTACTTCAGATGTACATCAATATGTTATGTAACATGAAACTAGAATTAACTTTCTTTCAAGTTTTATATGAACTCTTTTAAGCTTAATGCTAACATTTAACCTTTCATTAACATGTTGTGGAACCAAATTGCAATCTTTAGGTTTAGTGAAGTTTAAATCTTAACTACCTTAAAGATACATATTATTATAAAGTACTAAAATAGTAAACTGCTTGGCAGACTTTATAAAGATCACTAACTGCAACAGCTGATTTAAATCAAGATGCTCGGAATAAAGAAGCTTGAACATTCAAAGAAGGGTGGTTATTGGATGAATCATTTGTTGTAAGAGTATCTGAGACTTATCACCCCAGTCTACTAATAGCTTAATCCACTTGTGCAATTTGATGATGAAATGAAAGACTACTGAACATGTCTTTGTTTAATACCAGCCAGGTCACATAAACTCAATGGCTTTTTGTTTCTTGCAAATTTATATATATGCCAAGAAATGAAACTATATACTAGCATTAAATCACTTAGGATTTTAGTGAGCATTCAGAACAGCAGAGAGCTTGGAATAACTGAGCTGTGATACATAAATTGTTCATTATAGCTGTGAATGTGAGACATTGGCTCTCATATTGTCTTGAGCATCAACATTGAAAAATAATAAAACATCAAGTGCAGTAA
Source organism: Limulus polyphemus (assembly GCF_000517525.1). Lineage (NCBI taxonomy): Eukaryota > Metazoa > Arthropoda > Merostomata > Xiphosura > Limulidae > Limulus > Limulus polyphemus. The sequence goes on from NW_013668248.1 coordinate 130,738, forward strand.
TGAATCCCAGTACTGATGGTTTCCTTTGGATAGATATGATTGGGTTTGATGACATCTTTGATAACACTTTGGAAACTGTGTAATCTCAGCCATGAAAAGTGGGGTAGTATCATGGCGAGTTTCATTGATTTGAACTTATTTTACTGAAAATAGTTAGAAACTAAAGATTCTGTGCTGGTTGCATTGATAGATTTACATGGGGAAGGCATACAACTTTCAGTATGATAATGCACCTTCTCACATTATTTGTTGTTGTGTTATCAGCAGTTTGAGACAAGCAGTGTCCAGAAGCCAACCCAGTGCTTTGACCTGAATCCATCTAAGGGACAGACCCTAAAATCTCTGCACATGAAAGGAAAAGATATGATTATATGTTTTTACTAATATTTAGTGGCAAGTATTAGTAACATAATCTAGGATGCATTAATACAAAATATGACTTCCTTTTTTAATAGCTTTGATAATGTATAACATGTTAAGTGTTTGAAAATAAAACACTGAGCCTTAATGAATCACTTGTTGATTAAACAACAAGAGAAAAGTTGACAACTTTCCAGTTGCAAGATGAAATGCCTGTGAAGATCTTTCTAAGGTTCAGAAAGCTAGGGAACTTTTAAATTGTAACATTTAATGTTTAAGTTATACAATATATTTTGGGAAAAAGCCTTAATCCATAAGCCAAAATACACTGCATGTAATAAGCCTACGTGAAACAACAAGAGTCACAAGTAGTGTTTGAAAACTGATGAACTTTCACTAATGCTATTTACCTATAGTTAAACATTTGTTCCTCTATCAAGTCTTTATTTTCTCTTTACACTGTTTGCAAGATGTTCCCTTAGAGATAGTAATATTCTACTTGTCAGTCATAAGTATACATGGTATATTGGTCTTCTGATATCCAAGAAGAAAAGGCAAAACTTCCCACAAAATGTAGGTTCAGGATTGCTATGCAAAGAACAAACTTTTGGAAAACAAGTGTAGTTTGAAACACAAATTCTTTTTTTTTTTTATACTAAAAAACAGTATTCTATGTTAAAACTGCATACATCTGAATAAGTGAAAACTAACATTTCTGTATTAAAACAAGAGAGTAGGAAACACATAGTGTACCTGCATACCAAACGCACACATGCTAGCTTGAGGCTTAAAAACAAAGATTGCAGTATGTATCCTTTACCAGTGTAAAAGGATTAGCAATGTTTATGACATTGAGACATCCAGTCAATGGGAATAGCACAACTATGCAAGTGAAAATACCTGACTAAAAATATATTCTACACTAGTTATAAAGGGGTAGAATTTATAAATTATTTCAGTCATTAGACCCTAACCCTTTATATCAGGGGTAGCTTTGCCACAGGCTGAGATTAATGTTAATGAACAAGTAAATAACTGCTCACCAAATGTGGTAATAGTTTTCATCAGCTGACACACAACACCTAATCAAAGACGAGGAAGGTTAATACAAAACTCCTGTAGGCAATTAGAAAAACAAAAGATAAAATAGACCTCAAAATAATGATATAAGTGTAGATCATATTACTACTTAGAATAGGATTTAAACGACAAATCCAATAAATCGTAAATTTGAAATTAAATACAAAGGAAACGATAAATTGAGTTATTAGTAATCTCTAGTCTTAAACAAACACTACAATTTTAAATATAATTTAACAGCATACATCATAAATCAAAAATATAAAATACAAACCAAAGTAAACACAAAATCAATCAATTATGAAAGAATCAAAATAAAAGAAAAAGCACAGTTCACATTAAATTGGATTATTTAGAATATGTATAGTGTTTTACAACAGGTCTGTGTGTCTTTCTTGGTGTTCAAGTCTTGGATCATGATCACCTATTCAACCATGGTGTGCTATTTCATCAGCAGTTGATAAGGTAGGCACTCCAATGATGCATAGCGTAATAAGTAGTAGACTGTCGGTTCATAAAGCCACATTTGAAAGTGTTTGGATTGTTTAGCCAGAGGATGGTCGGTAGTTCATACAGCAATATAGGGTTGAAGGCACAAGCTATCACCTTGCTCAGTGGATGGTGACCTAGAATCTTTGGATGCACAATCTAGCAGGATTCATAGTGACAGTATTTAAGACTGCTGTGATCAATGCTGGCATCATAGAGATGAAAAAAAAAACACCTCTAGCCAGCTGCCATTTCAGGAATGTGATTTCTCCCACTCTTATATAGAGCATAAAACAAAGCTCTAGAAGATTGTAGACTTAAGACCAGTTCCCTTACCTATGGAGCTAAACAACACTCAGATCTCGTCTTGCATTCTGATGCAAGTCAAATATAATCTGAATAAATATATCATCTCTCACTTTACAAATAAATCGAGAATTACATTTGCAGCATTCAAACCAAAATCACGTCATAACACTTCAATTAAATTTAGTCGACATATAATTCGTGTATTATCACTACCTTACTCAGAGATTATATCAAGACTAAACGTTTTGTAAGGTCTGTGAAGTCCTAAAAGAGTATGATGTATAGCACCAACTTTATTTCTGAATTAAAACTACTCAACAACAATATGGGTGTTATGTTCTCTTTCATTTTGAATGACCAAGTGATTCTTGTTCTACCTTTAAAGACTAAGTCACGTAACCTAAGAATACTTTTACGTCTCTGTTCGTTTGTTAATTTTCCGTATAATTTATTTCCGATGAAACTTCAGCGACACAAGTCCTTTCTTAAATAAAACTAGTTTATTCCCTCTCAATACAACTTTATAATACACTTAATTTCCACAGTCTTTTTTTACTTAAACACATGCTATAATTCACAACGATTCACGCACTTTACTTCCACGCTTGACTCAATAGTCCGTCTCTGTCTGTCTGCAATTATCTATATATCCATGCTGTCAATTCTCGCCAGTCTTGTATACTATAAGAGCGCATATCTAGCAAACCCTAGCATCTTCGCAAAGCTTCTAGATGCTCACCACGTGTTACCAGTGTCGCGTGACTTCCGCTGTCGTGACACTGCCCCTTCTTTAGTATTGTTCGTCCTGAACAATAGCCACTTAAATTAAACCAATAGATAATTAACAATAACTTAATTAAACGTACATAATTTACAAACAAAATTAAAATTCAACAAAGTATTAATTTTACGAGATGTATCTTCTTCAGTACTGGTCTCCATCTAGTTGGCTTCTGCTTCATGTGAGGTTCATCTGCTCCATCGGGAATTGTCCTATCATCGGTAACAGTTGCATCAGTGGTAGTAACTTCATGAAGGGCTTCACTGTTTCCCTTCTCAAAATCGAGTAGAGTTTCTTCTTCGACAGTGGTTTTTCCAGGTGACACATCTTCAGCGGCGTCTTTTGTTCCGTTGTTCACTTCATCCCAACTGAAATGTCCTGGATCATGATAACGCCAAAGCCTGTTGGCATGCACCACCTTTGGCTTACCTCTCCGACCACATTTTATTCGGAAAGTCACATCTGAGAGACGATCCACTATGTCATATGGGCCTTCCAATGGAGAAGACAACTTAGGAGACTTCTCTTTGGTCTTCCCGGGATTATACAACCACACTTTGTCTCCTGGTACAAAGCTGACTTCAGTAGACTTTTTATCATAACATAGCATCATCGAATCAGCAGACGTTTTCAAGTTTGAACGCACTTGATGGTGAATATTATCCATCCTTTCCAATAACACTTTCACGAACTCTGCCACATTTTCAGGCAACTCTCCGCAACTCTCATTTAACAGATCCACTGGCAACCAAAGTTCCAGACCAAACATCAACTTGGCTGGGGTGTATCCAGTGGCTTCATGCTCTGCTGTTCTATTGGCCATCAACAGTGGAGGGAGTAAGACATCCCAGTCATCTTGGCAGCTATTACAAAACTTTGCCAATTCCTGTCCCATTGTACTTTTCTACCATCCCATCAGACTGTGGGTGAAGTAGTGTTGTTCTGGTCTTTCGTATGCCAAATAACTTGCAGCATTCATGGAACACAGCTGATTCAAAGTTACGGCCTTGATCTGAATGCAGTTCGTATGGCAAACCAAATCTGAAGAAGAAATCATTAATAGCCGAAGTTACAGTTGTAGCTTCCAGATTTGGTATTGCATATGCCTCAGGCCACTTGATGAAATAATACATCACCACACAAATGTACCTGTTTCCAGCACGAGTTTGGGGGCAAAGGACCAGCAATGTCAACAGCTACTCTTTTCATTTGTGTGCCAACTTGATATAACTTCATTGGAGCACATCCCTTATGCTTGGGTCCCCTTTTAGCACAAGTACTGCATGTCCTGCACCATTCTTCCACATCTTGCCTCATACCTATCCAGTAAAATCTGTGTCGTAGGTGACTCAGTGTCTTCTTAACTCCGAGATGTCCTCATGTTAAACTATCATGGGATTGACACAGCACAACTCCCCGTAACTTTCTCGGTATAAACGTTTGCCAGGTCGTCACTTTCCCATCTGCAGTTCCCATCTCCGGACAAGACTACTATCTTCAAGCTTCATCTGGTCCCATTGTGCCAAATAGTTCTTTGTTACAGGGCTTAAGCTAGACACCTTCTCCCAAGCAAGGTGCAAAACACTTGCTTTTAGTT
>NW_013668248.1:136353-141941 GCF_000517525.1 Limulus polyphemus
TATTGCTGCCATCAAATCTGCTAAGCTGTAGTTTTATTTGCCACCTCTTGTTTCCATCTTTTTTTGTCCCACTCTCTGACACCAATTTGTTACGTCTCTGGTCGTTTGTTAATTTTCTGTATAATTTATTTCCAATGAAACTTTAACAAGCCCTTTCTTAAATAAAACTAGTTTATTCCTTCTCAATACAACTTTGCAATACACTTAATTTCCACAGTCACTTTTACTTAAACACACGCTATAATTCACAACGATTCACGTACTTTACAACCACGCTTGACTCAATTGTCTGTCTGCAATTATCTATATATCCATGCCGTTACTTCTAGCCGGTCTTATATACTATAAGAGCGCATGTCTAGCAAATGCTAGTCTTGGCGAATATTCTAGACACTCATCATGTGTTACCAGCGTCACGTGACTTCCGCTGTCGTAACAATACCTTAGTATCCTAAACTGCAAAATATTCTTTAAACCGACATCAATAAAAATGATGGGTACACTGGATTTTCTATTTGATGTGGTGTAGGTTCTTAGTAGATTCTTTCTTTCCTTCGGTAAGAATCATCTTTCTAATTTTTCAGTTTGAAACCAAGTCTTAAATATACTTTCTGTGTATTAAGAATACATGAAATTATCCAATCTCAATATATCTAGCCAAAATTCTTTCTTTGACTGCATAAATTGAATTGTACTGCTGTATGTATTATGTTCACCTTCGTAACGCATACATATACAAGTTGGTTTAATATGTGCTAGAAAAATGTTGACGTCAGACATAATTCTATTTCTGCATATCATAACCAATGCATAATTTGTAGTAACTGACATCACTTCCAAATGGCCACGTTTTTGAAAATTATGCTAAGGCGAAACCTGCAGATGCCATCCATTGAGTAAGAACTAATCCAACTCAACAATGTAAAGAAAATAGACAACCCTGCTATAAAAACCCATCATGACAGCGGTTTTGCCGTCGACAAGAAAGTACATGTACATATACACGGTACTGTGTAGTATGTAAGCAAAGAATGACATATATATCGTAATCTGGGGATCAGCCCAAATTATGATATTTATTGACACAGCCATGTCATCTAGGGGGTGTGAAAATATCTAGCATAAGTGTTACACATGTTGCTTGATTTTGTTAATTTATATTTATTTCCCTTGCTGTGTTAGAGTACAACATTTTGACTGCACTTCAGAAAGACTGGTTTAAAAAAGAACGAGCCCACCAGTTCTGATATTGCAGAGCAGCACAAGACATACTTGCACTCAAGGCCTTGAGTTTGCCCAGAAAGTTTTTATAGACTAACAACTACGAACATTCACCATAAAACAACCTCATTACTCAGAAAGCAAGGATTGCAAAGTCATTTCAGCTCATTTGTCAGAATCCACAAGCGGGTCTAGGGAAAGGTTCCTTTCCCCACTCTGATGGACTACCAAACATAGATCTCCTTAGATTTAAAGGAAGCTAATTTTTCGAAAGGTTTCATAACGTGGTGGAAGAATAACCCCCAGCACCAAAAATTCTGGAAGTGACCCTGGAATCCCCAGTAATAATACTTGATTCCAACTGTTACCTATTTTACGATTTTCATTCAACAATCTCATCTGCCCTACCTCTCCATCTAGCGAGTTTTGTGCATTCTACAATGCTGCAACTCAATTAGACGATTCGAGCAAAGCATTGCGAAAGGTCAGACCAGTGTATCGCCACCAAATATTGCTTGATACCTCGAAAAGTAAGAGTTGCAACACCCTTTCACTTGTCGATTATTAAACCAAACAACTGTTCTAACTGTAAAATAATCATGTGGCTATCACATAATGTACAGAACATACATCCTATCTTAAAGCAACGCCTGGTATGGCCAAGTCGTTAGGGCGTTCGACTCGCAATCTGCGGGTTTGAATCCCCGTCCCACCAAATATGCTAGCTCTTTCAGCCGTGGAGGCGTTATAATGTGATGGTCAATTCGACTATTCGTTGAAAAAAGAGTTGGCGGTAGGTGGTGATCACTAGCTGCCTTCTCTCTAGTCTTTCACTGCTAAATTAGGGACGGCTAGTGCATATAGCCCTCGTGTAGCTTTGCACGAGCTTACAAACGAAGAAACTATCATAAAGCAATACTTCATAGTTCAGAAAGCAAGGAATGATACTTTGTTCCAGTCATGAATTAATTCAAGTGACTGTCCTAAATGCTACTGTTTTACCAATCCTTTGAATACTGGTGGGTTTACCTGTTTTACCTCACCACTAAGTGCTTCCTATAGATTCCAACTACCAACTTGAGGTTCTGTTAGGAGTGTCTGTGATTGTCAGCTAGGTACATTTTAACTTCATGGTTACAAAAACGGATCAAGAATGCTCGAATTGCTCGCACCATGGCTGAAAGCTTATGTCCTGAAGACTGCCTCTCCTAGATCTTGCAATATTCTCGTACCGAGTCTTCACTACCACTGCAGCTTCCCCGTCTCCATTGTATGTTTTACATGGCCTCAGAAAGTTACCTTCCATGGTGGCACAATATAAAAAGGTTATCAGGGAGTCAATAACAAAAGAAACATGTTCAAACTCCATAATAACAAATCCTTTGGTCACAGCAAGAAAATATGACTTTTTTTTTTTATTATGTGTCATTTAAGTCCACCGATATCCAGTAAAAAAGCTGAAGGTTTCTACAAAATGTTGATTTAGGACTGTTAAGTGAGTAATAAATTTAACAAACATAGTGTTATGTTATTAGAACTTGGAATAAAATACAGTTAATAAACACGTGCATTGCCAGGACATAATTCTAATGTTAATGAATAAAACATAAATATCAATATTAATTATTTCAAATAATGGAATGAGGAAAAAAGTACCAGAAGAATAAAAAACCTAATTCCAACAGAAGAATAATAATAACAATATTCCAAAACCACCTTTCTATATTAGTAACAAGATTGCCCCCCAGTGGCACAGCGGTATGTCTGCGGACTTACAACGCAAGAATCCGGGTTTCGATACCCGTGGTGGGCAGAGCACAGATAGCCCATTGTGTAGCTTTGTGCTTAATTACAAACAAACAAGTAACAATATTGAGTGACAAACAGCAATAATTCGCTAACTATATCGTTCACTAATATCTTGTGACTCCAAGTTTTTAATTGAAGCGTTTGATCATTTCTCCTGATTCGTTTTCATATATTTTCATTTATTACTAAATAATCCGACCCAATATCAATACGGCCTACTACTTTCACTCCATTAATTTTTATGGTTAGGTGTGGCAGATCCGTTTTATTTGTTATTCAATAGTTAATGGAGGGTTTTACTTTCACGGGGATTCAAAATCACCTTCTTTGATCCCTGCTCTCGTTTCCCGACCGCTGTCCTTGTTTCTTTGTTCCCTGTTTACATATTTTATTTTCTTGGGACAATGCATAGATTGGTGCCATATTAAATTACAAGTATAGCATTGCACAGGTCTATTACGGCATTCAGTTTTAATCGCTTCATTATTAAGTTTATTATTCTGGCGATGCTCGTATAGTTTTGTAAATTTTAGCACATCAGCAATATATACAACAAAGTGGAATTCCAAGTAATCTCGTAAAGAAACGTGCAATTGTGATATTATACTCTTCGCAATTTCTCTTTCTTTAGCTTCAGGGTTCCATAATTTATAAATTTTCACGGTTTTCCAAATAAACCGCTCAACTGACTCCTCTGCATTAGCGTTGAACTTTCTGCTAAAGAGATCTTTAGCAATTCGATATTCGATAACACTGCTGGATATAAATTACTCAAGGTTTCCTTAAATTCTATCCAATAGTCGAAAGCCTTTCACCATACTATTGGCTTTCCTCTCAAACAAGCCACAGTTTCCACACATTTATTCTCTGGTATTTGATATATACATGTATATATAAATGCCTTTCCAAACTTTTAAGAAACTTTGAGACATTAAATTCCGACTTACCGTCGAATTTCTCAACAGACGGGGGTGATGGGTTGACAGTGGTAACATCAATCGATGAATTTTCCACAGGGCTGTTGGGAGAATGAACTCTCGAAGGTTGAGGGGAGAAAGACTTAATTTCTCTCGCTAGTAGATCAGTCACCATGTGTTAAACTGGCTGGTATTTTTCATTGATTTCATCTGGCTGATGGGGCCGAGGAGAAATCAAGAGACAAAAATATAGAAATACAAGCAAAAGTGACTGTCCCCAGTGACGGGAAAAGGTGATGTTAATCTATCAATTTAAATTATTGCAAGGACTTTAAAAAGGTTAATTGTGTTGCACTTTTGGTTCTGCTCAGAGCCAAAACTCTTAGCTGTTTGTACCACCCACCAAAAAAAAAGTAATTGTTGAGTATTTCAGTAATGCTAAGAGTTGCTCAACAATAACATACCGTAATTCTAAATTTTTATTCTTTAAGTTATGTCACATTCTGAAATATGAATGAGAGTGTTGTTAATTCCTAACAATTTAGTATAGAATACCCTGCTTGTAAAATAAAATTTGGCATCAACAGTATTCATGCCTGTTCTCCCGTCATTTCAAAAGTGAATGTTGAGCTTTGCTTGGGTCTGCAGCTTTTCAAACGGGAGACAGACGAACGCTTGGACAGATACGACGGTTCGCAATAGATATAAGATTGGACTTAAATGTCCCAGAAAAGCGAATAATAATCAGGTTTCCCACAAATCCACAGGTTAAATACGTCAACCAGTACTCTAAATGCAATTTTAAGCCAAAACAGTTAAAGAGGTTTTTGTATTGTCTGCTTAAATCACCGATTTTTCAAGAAGTCCTTACAGAAATGTGCACATTCTAGCTTACGACTTGAGAACAAATGTTGCAGTCTGTAGCCTTTTACCTGTGCGAAAAATCAGTATATGTTTACGACCTTAATTGAGAATCCAGTAAAAAAGAATGTTATAAGTTCATGCATAAACTGTCTAGAAATTTAAAAACATATGCAACAAATTTGTTGTTATGTATTTATTTTAATATGAACGTTATTTAGATTAAGTTTATATTTAAAACATGCATAGCTTGTAGTGTTGGATATGTATTGCAAAACTCCCGCTTATTTTCCAAAGTTGTAGAAGATTCTTGAGAACAAGAATCAACAATATATCTATATATGTAAACGTTTAAATATAGCTTAGTATTGTTATGTAATCTGAATTTTCTAGAAAACTTTCCCACGCCTATAAATACAACCAACACGATGCGCCGAAGAGAGTGTCTATTAAAATTCGATGACGAGGAACCCACTTTGAGACTAATAATGGCTGGTACTACCTGATGATGACAAAACCTTGTCGAAACGTTGTGCATTTGCTGTTATGTTAAACTTATATTAAAGTTTTTCTTCATTACCCATTCAAGCCGTCTCCAGCCATTATTAGAGTGTCTATTAGTTGATCACTAAAATCAGTGTGCTATAACTGTGATATCTATAACGCTTATCAATCGAAAAACTTAAAATATTTGACCAGGAATATTTATAAATTTCGAACGTTACAAATCATTTAACTTCAGTGGACATTAATATTGTTACGTCTCCGTTTGTTAATTGA
>NW_013668248.1:142941-144368 GCF_000517525.1 Limulus polyphemus
GCTGACGCAACAATATTTTACGAAAACATTACCTAACTTCAACGGACCAAAAATTCAGCGTGTGTGGCAAAGGATAAAGCTAGCTAGCTTTCCGGCGAATTGTATTTACATCGACTTCAAATTAACTCGCTCATCCTGAACCCTCGATAAGATATCAAGGAGGTTCCAGACTAGAAAGAAGACTTTATATTGTTTGTAAGTTTGTGAAACTTTTGTTTATAAATCATTGCTTGTAATAACTATTTGTAATAATTGTTATTGTAAATTGTACTGTTGTGTGTATATTAAAACGCATTTGTGTTAAAAAACGAAAACGGTATGTATCAGTCTTGTTGACAAATGTCATAAATTGACTAATATATCAGCATATATTTAAATACTAAATCCAAAGTACAATCCAACTACTAAATTTAAATTATCAGTTAACTCGGCTTCGGACTATTCGAAATTCTAATACGTAACACATTTATATAAATACATCTGACAAAAGGTACTTTCTCAACTAATTATGGAAAGTTGAAATACATGGCTTTTTCAGTCAAATCACACGTAATAAACAAACAACATTATGCTGTATTGTGGTGTATTTTAAGGGATATAATAAATAACTAAGTATGGGGTGATCTGTTAGCTAGAAACTTGCACAAAATCACCTCACAAAAAGCTGCTGTATGATCGGCCATGATGTTTGTTGGTTTTTCATACAAAAGCACGAAATGAACACTATTCTTAGTTCATGATATAATTTAGCACAAAAGACCACAACTCTGATGGAGATAATACATTAGAAGGTATTTATTGTATTTGCTGTTTCATATTATTTAGTAAGAAAATTATACTTTCAAGTGTATCCCACATAATATATTTAGTATCACAAATTCCCAAGTTCTTTTATGAGATTTTCATTAGGAAATAATAAAAAGGTATTGTGGAGTTCAAAAATCTAATTTTATTTTCATGGTTAAAATGACACTCGAAGCTTATATATCCATAGTGTACTTTTAAGCTCATTTTCTCAGCTAGAATAAAACGTTATATACAAAGATTATAGGAAATGAGAAAATCAGCTATTATAACTACTGCACAAGAGGGTATACTCGAATTTTTTGACATAGTATGAAGTCTTATAAAGGTGTCTATTACCTTTGTAGTATATTTTCCTCACCCATAAAGAAGGTTCTGGCTTCCGAAAGCACTCGATTTATCAGGTTTCTTGTTTTCAGATTTTTGATCCCAGATTTTGACTGAGTGTTTTATTAGGTGAGATACTCGTGTAACATTTATTATGACACTCGAAGTTTATATCACCACAATGTGGCTTGGAACTCATGGGATGAGCTAGTGGGATATATATATGTAGGTGCACTGAATTAACTTTCGAGCTATTGGATAACTGGAGATCCGCTCAAGGTATCAGTTATAGAGTA
>NW_013668248.1:145166-147092 GCF_000517525.1 Limulus polyphemus
AGTTTGTGAAAGTGTTATCAGAAAGGATGGATGATATTCACCATCAAGTGCGTTCAAACTTGGAAACGTCTGCTGATTCGATGAAGTTAACTTATGATAAGAGATCTACTGAAGTCAATTTTGTACCCGGAGACAAGGTATGATTTAATAATCCCAAGAAGACGAAAGGGAAGTCTCCTAAGTTGTCTTCTCCATGGGAAGGCCCATACGACATAGTGGATCGTCTCTCAGACGTGACTTTCCGGATAAAATGTGGTCGGCGAGGTAAGCCAAAAGTGGTGCATGCCAACGTAACAGTATTTATAAAGCTCTTACTTAACCGAGTCAATATTAAACAGAATAACGAAACTTGGCACGAATGTATAACAAATTTCAGTCTTTATTATATGCTAAACTCAAACAAGGTGTGTGTATTTGCAGTTATCATGCCAGGTAATTGCTCTAGGTGGCTCTTTCCAGATGGTTTTCGTCAAAACCATGTACTAGATTATCAACTACTTAGCACTCACATGCTGAATACTTCACTTTGAAATTTTTCTACTACTTCATTCTAGTAACTCGTAGTTATAAGTGATGTCTCACTTCTAGATATTCTAGCCAAAATACAAGATTTTCGCTACGTCATGCAAAACTTTTTAGGCCTACTTTAAAGTCATGTTCCTTAAAGCTAACACCTAAATTAAAAGACTGAAAATATAGTTTAGAATAATAGTATAAAACACCGATGAACAGTAAAAGCATTCATTAGTAGAAACACAACTTGTACTCATATCCTAGGCCTACATTGATATAGGCGATATTTTTTCAATTATATTTTTCGTGAAGCTCAATTTCTCTTTAATTGATAAATGTACCTTGTTTTCAACAACTAAGGAAATATCTTGTACTTGTATGTGTTGTTTATAAACAGTTTTCCTGTCACCTGAATAGCTTTCCTTCGCAGAACTCTTAGCTTACGTACTCTTTAGCCCAAAATATCCTTAGCTTGTCTTCTCACATAAGAATATTCTTTTAGTTTTAAAGCATACACGATATAACACAAAAAAGTATAATATGTGGAAACACGATGACAAAAGAAACTATATAAAACATTTCAACTTTGTCGCTTGTCTTACACATTTCGTTTGTTCTCCACTATGAGAACTTCCACAACTCACTTTTTCTGAAATCATACATTACAGCTTATCCAAAAAATGATGTAGGTAGAAAAGAAAATTTTCTATACAATCATGTTTAGTCATTGATTCTGTCTTGTTAGGAGGTTAAGATTTATTAGTTACTGTCTAACCCTAGTGGCGGATTTATCACTAGGCAAAAAGAGCAATGTATGTGATTTTGATTTCGTCTAAACGCAGTTCATAATCACTAATATCTTAACCTTTTCACTTCTGATAAATGACTTGTCATTCATTGAAACATCATGGCCGGGTGGTTAGGGCGATCGACTCGCAATCTGAGGGTCGAGGGTTCGAATCCCTGTCCCACCAAACATGTTCACACTTTCAGCCGTGGGGGCATTATTATGTGACGGTCAATCCCACTATTCGTTGATAAAAGAGTAGCCCACGAGTTGGCGGTGGGTGGTGATGACTACTACTAAATTGGGAACGGCTAACGCAGATAGCCCTCGTGTAGCTTTGCGCGAAACTAAAAACAAATATTGAAACATCTTGTACTGAAATATCTTAGTACTGCTTACTTTTCATTCCATATAGCAAATTTAAGAACACCCTTTGGGCAACTTAGAAATATTTCAATACATATTTTTTAAAAACAAAAGTTTGTCATTATTTTGGAAATAGCTTTCTTTAAATACATAAATTGTTATCAAGTATCACTTGCATATTATTAGCTTTTATATGCCACCAACTTTCAAATATTGTATACGAATTATGAAAATTTGAATAAATAAATATATATATTTAT
>NW_013668248.1:147852-157428 GCF_000517525.1 Limulus polyphemus
TAAATATATATATTATATATATATATACATATATATGTATATATATATATATACATTTATCTCCCGGAGTTGTAATTCAAAAAGTTGGCAAGACTATTCAACACACATGAGCAGCGTCGTTATGCGCGGGAAGGGCGCCAGAATTCAGTTGCAACATGCATTTTGCCACCCTTTAGCTGTTTTGCCATGACAAGTGACATTCAGTAACTTGCATCCATGGGTGGGAATAACTGCTGCAAACGCCTTAGGGAAGAAAATTTAACAAATATAGGTACTTAATGATTTTGTTTTCATTGAAAGTTTTTTCTTCTTTTAAATAACATTGTGCAGAAAGAAAATTGAAAAGGGTATACTAATCTGGTGCAGAAAAATAAGAAAGAACGAAAACTAAAGGAAAAAAGCCTACAGAAGCAGAGTGGAAAATTTCTCGTTTCCTAGAGTACCATGCGGCCGAATATGAAGGAATTAGCTCATTTGAGATAACAAACAACAAACAAGTTGCTGGTGAATCCTGTGATGATCAAATAAATACAGCCTCAACTAGCAGTAATAATCCAATCTGAAATCAAGCTAAAATTTAAAAATATTCAAGTCCAGCTATTAACTACTCACAGAATATTGTTTTGTGGTCAGATATAATTAACGACACAGTACTACTAGCTGGAGTACCCGTCCCCTGGACGGAAGTTATGTAAATTTATGATTAATGAAAGGTTATCTTAGGATATGAGAAGTTGCTTCCCTTATATGTAATTGTAAAAAATGAAAAATGCCCATAAAAACTGCAAAGCGCAAAATATAAAACTGAAAATTTGCAAGTACCCTCGCATAGACCTAATGAGCCTTTATACCAACTTTGGTTGAGATTCATCCACATCCTGCGAAGTAGTTACATGGACAGACAACAGACAGTACTATTATATTATATCTATATAGATTACATAATAAATAAACCCGAAAATATTGGAGACATGAGCGAATTAAAATATGAGCATCACAATCGCAACAGAAGTTATTTCAGAAGTTTGCAAGAATAGCATTTTTATCGTGTAAACTGTAAAGTCGAATGGTGGTTTGTCTATAGCACTACAAGCAAATGTGTGCATTGTTATGTTTGCAAATTATTCCCAAGTACAAAAGTAAGTCTTGCAAGTAAATTGATTACAGGCTTCAGTGACTGGAACAACGTACATAACAAACTGGTTGAGCAAGAAATACGTAAAGACCACATATCTACTACCTGCAAATGGTCGTATTGGCTCTGATATGAGAAAACAAATGGATAGTGAACATAGATATTGCCGTGAAGTTTTGAAACGCGTGGTAGCTACTATAAAACTGTTGTCTAAATTAGGATTAGAATTTAGAAGCCACAACGCAAAATTGAATTCAAACAGGAAATATGATTATTTAAGTAGTCTTCAATATGTTTGCAAATTTGATTATTTCTTAAAACATCATTAGGAACGTTATAACATTCGGGGTCAAGTAATTACAAACGATTTGTCACATCAAACTTGTTATAAGTTCATAAAATTAATGGCAAATCAGCTTCAGCTTAAATTCAAAAACGAAGTTAAATGTGCAGTTTATTTTTCATAATTGTCGATTCATCACCGAATATAAGTCATATTGATCAATTTACTTCTATAACAAGATATATTGGGAAAGATGGGCAAATAAAAAAAGATTTTTGGATTTATTCGTATAAAATCTCACACTGCTAAAAATTTAGAGGAAGTTAGTAGTTGAGGGGACTGTTGCTCATCGTCCCGCCAGTGAGCGTCACACGTGAGTCGTTCTCAGGCAATAGGGAAGGGGTAGAGACAAAGATGACGTCATTGTTCCGTGAAGTGTCACCAAAGGGCACTGGCGCCATGATAGGCGAAAGTTGTTATGACAATGGAAGTTGTCCATGAAGCATGTTGTTTGTTCCACGAAGTTTCGCCAGAGGGCGGGTTGTAGGAGATAGATCAACAATATATTTTAGTAACAAAGTATTGCAACTAATAATTTAGATTAACCTTAACTTTACTCTATAAATAAAGCATTAAATACGATTTACAAAGACAGACAATATTACTAAGAATAGTGCTTCTATTTACGAAAGAAGATGAGCTCATCATAAGATGCTCAACATATGATGAATGTCTGTATTTAATTACATGTAAGACTATTATTGATTTAATATAATAAGAAGTTCTCGACACAATATTTCTTTTTAACACTTATTTTCTCACAATAAAGACTTTGCAATCTGATCTACATAAAAAGACATGCCTGTTAAGGATGTATTTACATGAAAATGTTTTCCCAAAAAGTCATGAATAAACATATTATTAATATCTTTGTGGTATCTATATCTAGAAAACAGTTTTCTCTTCGCCACATTTGGAATGGTAATAAGCATAAAATATACAATATTGTCCACACACAGACAAATACCATACCATACTGAAGTACTTTTTTGTTGTAAGTCCATGTTCAACAGTGCTTCTTCATGAATTGTCTTATGTGGAGGCAGTCCTAATGGATCAAAATATTCTCCTTTCTCATCTCGACCAAATTAAATACAGAACCTGTGTCTACCAGGTTTATGACTCGGATCCAGATTGATGATGTACAGTTGTTTATCTGCATGGTCAGGTAGTTGATCACTGACAAACACACCTCCAAGCTTCTTTTGCATACACAAATCTTGTAAGAGTATCGAATAAATTTCTAAAGTGTTCATAGCTTTTTAGATATCAATTATGATGTTTCTATACTGCCCAATTTCTAAAATTGACTGGAATTCTGCATAGGTGAGAACATTTGTAGTGTTGGGTGAGGTGCTACTAAAACGTATTTCACTTCGTAAATTTCCATGTTTCACCTAGTTAAAATGTGAAACACCAGCAGATAGGTCAGGTGTAAAATTGAAGGCAAAGAGTATATATCCTCCAAAGCATTCGTCATATCCTATATCAATTCCTTGATTTTGAAACTGTTTTCCCATCCTACTCAATAATGTTTTGTGGCTTCGTACATACAGTTCAGCATCAAAATTAGGTTGTAAAGGTCGAGCAGGAATCTATTTTCTATCTATATTGATTACCATAACATTTATACCATAATGTTTGAAGCTGTATGGATTGTTCTTCCAAGATCTGTTAAATCTATCATTATCAACTTATCCTATAACAAAATGTGTAGATACTTGATCTAAAAACACTTGTAAGTTTCCCTGAAGAATTGAAAACGATTTGCACACTATATATTTTAAAGAATATGTAGCTGTTCTTTCCTGAAATGATTTCACATGTGACAGAATGACTGATGAGCTGATCTTGACTTTTCTAGCGTAGATAGAAACGTGTTATAGTAAAATGTTGAATCCCAATTCATTGTTTGACACAATACAAAACGAAAATTTTCTTTGTATGAGCCAGAGTTTTAAACTTACACCATTAGGCAAGAATTTGTTCTGTAAAAAGATATCCGAATGTAGATGGTCGATCATTACGATTCTTTGACTACCAAGATCGTCAAAACTATCCACTGTCTCTTATCTACATAGATGATGTCAAATGACCTCTCTTTACTTCTTCATTATACCACAGTAAAGTTTCTATGTAGGCCTTACACATGTAAAGATGATTGTGAGACGAAGAAATGAGCTTGTCATTCAGGTGTACATCCACTTGAGAAAATAGAGAATGATGAAAAAGATTGACAAGAGTAGAGTTATCTTCATCCTTTTTTGTGTCAGTCCCATCCAGTTTGACAATCTTTGCTTTTACATGAAGATATAATTGTGCCAGATCTAAATATTTATCTCCCAATCCAAATATAGAAAATTCTATGGGTCCTTTGTTAGTCACTGAAGATAAAAGATAACATTTGTTCCACTGAACTTCCTCAATCGTGGTATGCATGGGAGGGAGATAAAATAAGTCTAGCTCAGACTTTGTACACTGTTAAAACTTTTCAGATTGTAGGAGGGTCATAATTACTTCTTAAAAAAGTGAACCTATATGAGAACCATTCATTTTGTGTGCTCCACATTTCTATATTCCAACATCTTTACCGATAGTCCATCCTGCCAAACCACCAAATAAAGAAAGTGTTGGTGCTACGAGTAATGGTAGAAACCCTCTTTTCTATATTAGTATGTTTCGTTTCAGTTTAACTGATGGTGTCTTGACAGCCAACTTTCTCAATAATACTGGTATCTAAGTTTCTGCTTTCGTATGTTCATTATGGGAATGTTACCCTTAAAACATTTAAAGCACATTCACAAATACACAAACAAATAAAATCGTTTTTAGCTCTGGCAATTATTTCATTAATCTGTTGCTTTAGGTAATGGGTGGAGCAACTCTTGATGTTGATTAACTCGAAGTGCCATGATGAATGAATGAAAGGAGAATGTAAGTACAACACATAAAAACTATTTATCTATACATCCATTTAGATATAATATCTACTTTATTTACGCTACAGTGATAATAATTGTCAATATTAAAATGACAGCAGAGAGTCGATTTTTGAAGTTGATTAACCTTGTGGCATACAAACAATTCCAGGTTATAACAAGAAATTTTCAATACACTTATCAATATCTCGGCTTTCTCACTTTCTTTTGTATAAACGGTGGTAAAGTTCTCTCCCAGCAGTCTAGTCACACTCCACAGGAAAGGATAGTTGATGTTAACAGTTTTCCATGGGATGTGATGAATGTATGGTGTCACCCATTCACACTGACGGCGGCCTGTCTCTCAAAGACATTCCCTAAAAAAATGGTTGTTTAAACAAAAACATATATATATCCAGTTATTAAACATTTGAATGCAAGTTCTTTAATTACATACAATCTGTCCATAAATGAAATATGTTTAGTTCTATTACAGCCACAGTCATGATAATAAATGAGTATATATTCTGTGGAACATTAGTGTAAACTTTGGTACATACACTATAACTTTATCTTCAGGAAAAGTCTCATCCTCTGGAAGAACTGCTAACGCGTTTGTGGTTTCAAACTGACGAGTAATTAGCCATATGGTTGTCTTCTTCCATCTTAATAAAATTCTTCAAAATATTTGACACATGCTTGAAACATTTATCTCACTAAAATATTCAACTGAGATTTGTCTCTGACGTTCTTGAACAATATAATATATTGAGAGTTTAATCTAATGTTATGCATTTCTCTACCCTTATGAAACAGATTCTGTACAATATAAATTTGATAAATTCAAATGGTGACCTCTACATGTAAAAAGTTGAGACAGTTGTTTGTTTTCTACACTTTCACTCATAAGATCATAAATAATAAAAATATTTAGTTTATCACACCGTAAATAATAATGAAAATCTTCAGCAAACATTCCACAAGTTGAATGTTGGGAATATTTTGCACTGATTTGTATACAATGGTTAAAATTCACCTTAAAACCATACGATGTTTTGAGGACTATGATAAATAACATCACGATGATAAGTTAAAATTTTGCTTACAAACTGTGATTTACCACTTCCTGTTGGATTTGACACTAAATGCGTAAAAGGGTATTGTAGATGATTATCCATCTCGAACTCTAATGAGAAATAATTGAAACAGGACTCACCTTATATAAATCATACTTGAGTGCACTTGAGATCTGTCCCCAAGGCCCTGCATATGCTCTCTTTTCAGTCCATAGACCATGGCGAGGAGTTAGTTCCATTACATAAAAAAATCAATATCCATATGGAAGAGTTTTAAAGTATGGAAGGATGTGTCGTTTGGTGTAAACTGGACGATAATGCTTCTTTTCTTCATTATTGTAAATGGTCTGAGTCTTTAAATCTCTATGTATCTTCTAAGGATTTGTCACTATTATAAGATATTGAAAATGACTGAATATATCTGTTATTTTACTCTTCATTGTTGAGAAATTTAATTTTTGCTGTTGATAAAACTTTACAACATCACTTCCCATCGTCTTGTAGTACCCATAGTTTTTGGGACTACTACTGACTCACGATATTATATAATGACCGTCTAGCTCGTCCTTAAACTCGCCAAGATAATCCCCTAGAGGTGGATCATTAGATTCGTCTGAAATATAAACAGTACTGTCTGTATCGTAATACAATACAGGCGAACCTAACTTTTCTAACAGATGATATAATTTCAGATGAGCATGTGCTTTTGTGAAAGCTGTCAGAAAGATGTTGGTTCAATCTTTCTGGGGCAGGTAGTCGTGCTTATGTTTCTAATGAAGAACTATTACTTGTTCGATAATTAGTGTAACATCTGTTACAATCTTAGTATTATCATTCATTATAGAGTGATACTTTTTAACTGATGTTACATCTGTAAGTTGTGGTTTGTCCTCAGATATATCTCAATGTTCACAAAACGAATTAAGACATAACTTTGCAATTAACCTTTTTCCTGGATTAAATTCTATGGTTTCTGGGGTCAGTTGCACTAATTCCTTTTCAGCATATTGAACAATGTAATCCTGTTTTGCCTCCAATGTTATACAGTGAGAGAGCCAACCAGAATGTTTCTGCTTTATATTAATTAATGTGTCAATATAGTTCTTAAAAACATCTTTGGACTTAAGGAGAAAGTGACAAATATCGTATATTATTATTTTTATTACCTTGTAGCCACACTTTATTCACTTCTTTGGTGTCCCAGGTACCGATGAAAGTTCTCTCGTCATTACTGCGGTTACATGATGGTGGCGATATGGACTCCATACATAATCCACATAAAGAAAAAGTTAATTAACAATTACTTTTAATTGATGAAACTAGATGACAGAGTTTCATCGGAGCTAGAATTTTATATTTTATGAACCCAAAATAAGTTTTAAATCAGAGACATTTCTTGTTATAATGGTAGAGAATCAAGTACGTACTAGTAAAGTGAAGTTTCAATTTAAGAAAGACTGTATGCTTGAATGGACTGACGAAATATTTACGATTTATGAGAGAATACAGAGAAATCCACCAGTGTATAAACTGTAAGACTATCTCGGAGAAAAATTAAATGGAACATTTTATGAATCTGCATTAAAATGTGTTATAAACTCCCCAAATGACATCTATGTTGTAGAAGGAATACTGTGCGAACGAGGAAAGAGTAAAAACAAACAATATTTCGTAAAATGGAAAGGATATCCCGATAAATTTAATAGCTGGAACCCTCAAACAGAACTTAATCCCCTGCCATCATAAAATGAAATAGATAACTATTTCTCGTTATTCGGCATGGGTCAGTTGTATGTGACGTTACCTAGTAACAGTTCTATAAACTATTTTACCAACAATACTCTGACAAACTATATCACACGTCTTCCGAGATCTACCAATCTTGAAGGTTCATGGGAAGAGGTCTTGGTCTAATTACAATATCCATATAGCTGGCATAATGTGCCTGACGCCACAGGATGATTATCATACTTCGCTGGTACTCACTCTGCTACTACAGTCAATTAGATTAGACCAGGTCATTACAAATAACCTGAAGATTTAATTAGAATTTTAAATCAAGTAGAAGAACCACTTCCTAAACCCAACAATGAACTTATGTTTACTTACCATTCGTTCACTCGAAAAGTAAGTGTGAATATAAATGATGAAGCTTGTATTATCACTGAAACATTACAAATCTGTTTCTAAACAAAGTTTTCAGACTATTGAGATCAATATAAAGAACGACATGGGTCGACCTATCTCACTTGAACAAGGGAGAGTCATTATAACACTTTATTTTCGTACTGTTTGACATCACGAGAGTACCTAATTATAACAATCCATCCATCTATGACGTGTATTACGATTACCAAGTGGGAAACAGCCTACCTTATTTTATGGTAGTGAATGGCAATGGGGCCATGTATTAGGAGACGTTTTGATAACTTGTTTCATATGACTACACCATTTCTGAAAAAAAGAGCATTACCATTAAGAAAAACGTTCTTCAGTCAGGTATAAACTTGGCATCAGATGTCATGCAAAGAAAATATTTTGTTGATGCTGGAAAATGATGAGCAATACAACTAGCTCAGATCCTGGCTCGAGATGTTAAACAGATTGCTCTGCCTAGAAGAAACAAAAAGGTCTTATGTTCAGAATATGTAAAACAAAGAGACAAAGAACATCGACTCAAGAATTTTTGGACAAGTAATCATGAGTCTCCTACCACATGAAAAGTCATGTCAGTATACGAAGTCTGAGTCAGACTTATTTTCTCTCCCTCCCACACAAACTGTGATAGTGGACCGAATATTAATCCCCTATCTTCAGTGACTGATAGAGGACCAATCGAATTTTCTATATCGGAATCGGGAGATGAATATTTAGATTTGGCGCAATCATATCTTTCTGTAAGGCAAAGATTGTCAAACTAGATGGGACTGACATAAAAAAGGATGAAGATAACTCTGCTCCTGTCAACCTGTTGCTTCATTCCTTATTTTTTTCAAGTGCGTGTACATCTGAATGACAAGCTCATTTCTTCATCTCACAATATTTACAGCTACATAGAAACTTTACTGAGCTATAATGGAGAAGCTAAGAGAAGTCATTTGACATCGTCTAAATGGATAAAAGACATGGCAGGTAGTTTTGACGATCTTGATTTTAATGATGGTGAGAATGGCGGAATCAAACACTGACACATAGATTCACGTAGTAGTCAAACAGTCAACATGATTGTTTTTGTTTGTTTGTTTGAAGTTATGCACACAGCTACACAATGGGCTATCTGCGCTCTGCCCACCACGGGTATCGAAACCCGGTTTCTAGCGTTGTAAGTCTGCAAACATACCGCTGTGCCACTGGGGGACAACATGATTGGCCGTTTACATTTGAATATCTTTTTAGAGAACAAGCTCTGGCCTAATAGTGTAAGTAGTTATCCCTGCACTCTACGGCCCAAAAGATTCCGCCACCCATGTGTCGGACTCAGGGATGAGGGGTGATGTCATCAAAGACGATGACGTCATAGTTCCACAAATTGTCACCAGAGGGTGCATTGTTAAGGACGCGTTGCTAGACTGCCATGACGTAATAGTTACATTGAATCAGCTTAACTTGTCTCAACATGAATATATTTAATCAATTTAAATCACTAATTTATTTCTTCGTCCTATAGAAAAGGATATTATACAGTAATTAAAATTTACTGTTTAACTCTTTAATTACAAAAACATTATTAAAGATTTTTCAGTAACATGATTATAATAAAAAATTGTGGACACAATATTTCTTTTTAACAATTTATTAATATTCTGACAATAATGATTTTTCAATCTGATCTATTAAGAACGTATTTACATGAAAACGTTTTACATCAAAATTATGAACAAACATATTGCTATCTTTGTGGGATCCAAATTTGGATAAAAATTTTTGTTTTGACACTTGTCAACAACGATGATAAGCATAATATATACAATACTGTCCACACACAGATGAATATGGTCCTTGCAGTACTTTTTGGTTGTAAGTCCACGTTCAACAGCTCTTCTTGATGAATTTTCTTATGTTAAGATTATGTGGAGGCAGTCCTCATGATCAAAATATTCTCCT
>NW_013668248.1:157793-168732 GCF_000517525.1 Limulus polyphemus
TACTTCTCAATACAATACTTCGAATATTAACATTGACCATACTTCTCAGTACAATATCTACTATACAAAACTGATTTAGAGAGAGAGAAGACTATTGAGCTCCGGGATGAACTGCTGGACGAGCTGCCGGATGAACTCTGGAGAAGAACTCCTGGACGAACTGACTTTCCATCCTTAGACATGGGTTTATAAAGCAGATTTTTCTTGTCTTCAGGCGAGAAACCAAATAGGCCACAGCATCACCCACAAGTAGTGCTGTGCTCCTATTGGCTGCTTGGAGGCGAGTTTTGGACTGTTCCAGCACCACACCCAAAAACCCTCAGGCGATTGGTCATGGTCAACTGCTGTGATCCGGCTGCCTACTTGCCTGTACTGCTACACCCATGTCCTGTAACTGATACTACTTCAAAGCACCGTGATGACTCATAAAATATAAACTTTTCTGTAGCTTCTATAGTGCTACAGAATCGAGGACAACACCTCTACCCTGTCCTTGTACTTTATCTTGCATGTGCAGAACAGTGATGACTAACGGGGTGGTTGACTGCCTCTACTGTGACCCCGGCCACTAACTTCAATGCTCATTTGTATGCTGTGCTATCACGTACTTGCCCTAACCTCGTGTTTGTTACTTACAGTCGTTCTAAACTTATTCTAGCCTCGTATCTGTCACTGACTGCAGTTATATAAAAAAACACGGTTACTAGCCCTGTGCTTGATACTTATCTTTCAAGGCTTATTTTTTATGCTATACTACACAAGCCTCTCTTTGTCTTTAGTTTTTTATATGTCCTTCGAGTCGTTGACTCGTTATTTGTCCTTCGACCTATTTATTCTCTTTCTATCTCTCTTCTGTCTCTTTAACTTTTCTAAGTTTCTAATATAACTTTGGTTAATATTGTTTTATTCTATTTAAATTCACAGAAGCAACGGATGAAATTTCCTCAGAAATTTCCCTTTGCGTCAGTTGATTACTTGCAAATACACCTCCAACTTTGTTTCGTGTACACAAAACTAATCTTTACTTCATTTGAGTTGAAGTTTTAAATTTACACCATTAGGAAAGAACTTGTCCTGTAAAAAGATATCCGAATGTAGACTACTGATCATGTCGACTGTTTTGACTACCACGTGTATCTATGTGGCAGTCTTTGATTCAGTCGTTCTCACACATAAAGGTTGTGAAACAAAGAAATGAGTTTGTCATTCAGGTGTACATCAACTTGAGGAAATAAAGAGTAAAGTAACAAGTTGACAGGTGGAGAGGTATCTTAATCCTTTTTTTTTATGTTGGTCCCATCAGGCTTGACAGTCTTTGCCTTTACATGAAGATATGATTTTGCTGGATCACCTGATTTTGATATTGAAAATTCGGCAGGTCCTCTGTTGGTCACTGAAGATAGAGGATATTATTCAGTCCATTGACCTTTCACAATCACTGTTTGAGTGGGATGTAGAGAAATAAGACTAGTTCATACTTTCTACACTGACAGGACTTTTCGTGTGGAAGGAGAGTCATGATTACTTGTTGAAAAAGTCTGGAGTCGATGTTCTTCATATCTTAGGTTTAGATATTCTGAACACTGGACCTTTCTGTTTCTTCTTTTTATTATGTAGAACTTCTCTATCCAGATTCTGAGCTCCTCGTATTGCTCGTCCTTTTCCAGCATCGACAAAAGGTTTTCCTTGTATGACATCTTATGCTAAATAGATGCCTGACTGAACAGTTTGTTTTCCTAATGTTAATGCTCTTTTTTTCAGAAATGGTATAGCTGAATGAAACAAGTTACTCAAAACGTCTTCCAATCCATGTCCCCATTGCCATTGACTACCAGCATAATAAGGTAAATCGTTTCCCACTTGGTAATCGTAACAGGCGTCATATACAGCTGGTTCTTGATAGTAAGGTACTCTCATAACTGCAAAAATGTTTAAATGAGATAGATTGACAAATGTCGCCCTTTATATCGATCTCTATAGTCTGAAAATGTTGTTTATAAACGTGTCTGTAATGAGGATTTGTAAGTGTTTCAGTGATCATGTTTCTATCCTGACTTTTAACTTGAACAATTTGTATCAGTGGTACATACGCATCACCAACAATATTAGGTTCCACAATATCTAAGTAAACATAGAGCGAATAAAATTCACCATGCATATTATGAAGCTATAATGGGCTCTGTTATCATGTAATTATTATTAAATCCAATTATAATTGATAGTACATGATCGAGTGTTATAGAGGCTCCATCGTTTACGTTCACGCTTATTTTTCGGGTGAACGAATAATAAGTAAATATAAGTTCACTGTCTGGTTTAGGAAGTGTATCTTCTACTTGGTTTAAGATTCTAATTAAATCTACAGGTTATTTGTAATGACCTCATCTAATATAATTTATTATGGTAGCAGAATGAGAGCCTGAAAAGTATGATATCCATCCTGTACCATCAGGCACATTATGCCAGCTATATGGATACTGTAATTCGACCAAGGCCACTTCCCACGAACCTTCCAGGCTGATAGATCTCGGAAAATGAGTGATATAGTTTTTCAAAGTATTATTAGCAAAATATTTCATAGAACTGTTACTAGGTAACGTCACATACAACTGATCGATGTTAAATAACGAGTTATACATATCATTTTATGACGGTAGGTGATTCAGATCTGTTTGAGGAATCCAGCTATTAGATTTATCAGGATATTCTTTCCATTTTACAAATATTGTTTGTTTTTGCTCCTCCCTTGTTCACGTATATTTCTTCTACAGTGTAGACTTCATTGGGAGACTTTATAACTCTTTGTAGTTCAGATTTATAAAATGTTCCATTTAATTTTTCTCCGAGATAGTCTTGCAGTTTATACACTGGTGAATTTCTCTCTATTCTCTGGTAAATCGTAAATATTTCGTCTGTCCATCCAGGTTTTCGAGTCTGTTTTTAAATGTGTTTGAAAGATTTTACAACTGTTACACCTTTCTTATCCTTGAGTGGAATAGTCATGCATATTTAGAAAACACGTCGATACACTTGAGTAAATACTTAGACTGATTGTTATATTGACTTATGAGGTCCACCAAATCAGCCTACCATTGTTCGTCAATCCCTGAAACGATAACTCAGTTTCTCGAAAACTTATATTTTACTGGTTTGTTTAGAGTATATGAATCCTGTTGACTTAACTAATCTTTAAGCTGATTCAGAGTTATGGATTTACCTAGCGATTTTAAAGATCTAAATAAAGGCGGTATTCCACCAAAACTAGCAGGATGTGTAGGGTTATAATAGGTAGATTGTAGAGTTTTATTGCATATTATTTTCTACACCATCTACTTTTGTTTAATTTTTTACCATCAACTTTGTGTTTAACAGTAGTAATAATTTGACCTTTACAACATACGATATTAATTATTAATGACTCAAGATATTACGAAGCTTAAAAGGCTAACAACAGCCAATGACGACAGTCAAGACACAAATGAATGAATAATATAATAATACTTTATTTAAAATGATCACATTTAAATATAGTTCATTTAGGTCTTTTAAGCATGTACTTATTGGTTTATCCAGATGATCTGAATAAACACATACACTTACTTTATCTCTATTGTTTAGGTATTTCGTTGTATCTCCAGTATGTTTTGAATGTTTTTATTGAGCGTGTCCATAATGTTTATGAGTCCGTGTGTTTTATGATTAAACAATATATTGTATGTAGTAGATACTGCTTTATACTTTTTAACTCTCTTACTCAAAACTTTCTTATGATAAAGTCTCGGTCTTCCATGTGAGGACGTTTAGCAAATACATGTAAAAGTCAGAAAAAATTAATAAATAAATATAACTTTTAAGAGAAAAACATGTCAGACAAGTGAATTATATATACATATATATAAATTTTGAAAAATACCTCTCCTTCCATGCTAGACGATCGCTTAAAACCTCGGGAACTTTGTGTATCTTCATCACTGCGTATTTGTAAAAGAAAGAATAAATGAGATTATTTTGTATAGAAATTCGTATTAATCAATATATACGATATGAAAACAACTTACAGTAGTCAGAGCTTCAGTCTCTTCAACAATTAAAGGCCATGGAAGGAAGTAAATTCTGCCTAATTGCTGACACACATTTCTCTCTAATTCATTTAAATCCTCACTGTTGATCGATAGTGGGACCATATCCTACGTAGCCCCCACGGCTGAAAGGGCGAACATGTTTTGTGGGACGGAGATTCGAACCAGCGACTCTCAGGTTGCGAGTCAAGCGCCCTCACCACCTGGCCAATTCACAGTGACTGTAGAATGATTGACAGCTGTTTATATATGTTCGACTGTATATTGCAAAATATACTTGGTCAACTCAGAAGAGACCTTTGTCATGTGTGTCATTGACTCGTTCTTTGTAGTGTTTCGTCTGAATATATAGCTTCACTGTTTCAAAATATGATTCAAAACATTACATTTGATATAATAATTAGTGTATCATGAAATCTCATACATTTCACACATTTAAGTAGATTGTACCTGATGATGACAAAACCTTGTCGAAACGTTGTACATTTGCTGTTATGTTAAACTTATATTAAAGTTTTTCTTCATTACCCATTCAAGCCGTCTCCAGCCATTATGAGTAATAATATAATCATTTACTATTTTGTAACCCTATGTAATGAACAATGTTTGCTGACTTTAAACTTCATTAAGGCTAATTAAAGTACGATGTACATTAACTGCACATAGTTTGTTATTGAATTGTGTATAGATAGATAAAGATATTGTATCATAATTACGGAAATTTACAGTTTAATTGAATACATTTAGCGTTTTGTAAAGTGAACATTAATCTTATGTAGAGTATATTTTCATTATTATTATACATATATATATATATGATGATTATAGTAACTGATGTTTTGTTAAGTATGTATGATAGTACATGACAAACATTGATTTGTATAATTCATATTACCAAAACCTTTAAAATAATCACTTGGTTTACAATTTAAGATCCTTATATACATTTGGAAAACTGAGTTTAAATGAAAGATTGACAAACACAAGGTCAACTTTGTCTTCAATTGTTATGTGACAATATTTCTAGTTCCTAACCTTCAAAGTCAAAACGTTTTTCTTAATATGAAGTCTAGCCCTGAGTATAACCAAACTGGGCAGTGGCCTATAATATCAAACACTTCTGACTGTGACCACGTGTGCTTAATCCGCTTTACTTATAGATCATGTATTTCTTCTACCTGGTGTGTTTTTGTCACAGCTTTGGTCGTCAAACTCTGTTCTATTTCTACAATGTCACATTGAAATACTGGGAGCCATGTTTCCACTTCTTCATAGTGACTTCCTGCTCAAAGCTTGAGACTTTCACAGCTTCATCTGATACCTTGAGGCAATGTTTTCACAATCGGCACTTACTTCACACCTTAACCATAATCAACTGCTTAACAAACCACTTGTGAATAACTTGTAATCACTAGTCAGCCCTAACTCAGTCAACCAAATATAAGTCACTAGTTTAACCACCTATGTCATTCAAGTAAAATTTAAACTATAATTCCGCAAGTGGTGTGAAGAGAAACAACGGTTTCTGAGCGCCTCTGGTTGTCTCTCAAGCCCTTTTGGGGCTTGCTAGATTTCAAACCAAAATTCCTTCTAAATTTTTATTTTTATTATGTATTAATGTGATTTCTTAAATCAGTCTCAAAGTTCAATGCAGTTTGTTATTTTAAATAATAGTAAAGTTAAACAGTAAGTCGTTCATTTATTATATTTAGTTGTAGGATGATTGTTGGTTATAATAACTGTCTCATTCAAATAATATGTATCATTTACTTGTGAAAGTGAAACAGTGTCCTACAGAACATTGTCTGCAAGTAGCTATGAACAGTTTACAAATGTATTTCATACTTTCACAAGATTTGTGTACACAAAGTAATTTGGAGGTGTGTTTCCCAGGGATCAGTGCCTATATAGAAAATGGATAAACAGTAAGTCATTCATTTCTTATTTTTTAGTTGTAGTAAATTATATTAGTACAGATGTTAAAATATGCAAAATAATGGTTTTAATATAATTAAATCTAGACATTGATCATATGTGGAAGTATACTAACACTGTCGCAACATATTTGTTAAAATCCTTCAGACATTCATTAAAGTAATGGTAATTAAATATAGACATTGATCATATGTGAAAGTATATTGTCTGCCTTTGTAAAATATCAGGTAAAACTATAAAGTATCATAAGTTGAATGAAATAATGTCAAGTTATAAAGTCGGATTAGTAAAAGTGTAAGTTTAATTTTTGCATGATATTTAATAAACGTTTTATTGATGATGCATGTTGAGACACATTTGCCTTGGTAACACAATGTATATGTAGAAGACCATCCACCTTTGTAAAACAATTTTGATAAAAGAGTTAGCACAAAGGATCCCATATAAAGTGTAATGGACTTAAAATAAGACC
Organism: Limulus polyphemus; assembly: GCF_000517525.1. Lineage (NCBI taxonomy): Eukaryota > Metazoa > Arthropoda > Merostomata > Xiphosura > Limulidae > Limulus > Limulus polyphemus. The sequence continues at coordinate 164,280 of NW_013668248.1, forward strand.
CAAAACTCGAGCGCTTTCGAATAGTTGACTATTCTTCTTCAAGAGAACAAAAGAACCCTTTGTTTTCCTGAAGAAGAATAGTCAACTATTCGAAAGTGCCCGAGTTTTGGGTCTTATTTTAAGTTTATTACAGCTTTGTAAAACATGTGTACATGACATATTTTGTCTTGCATATTAAATAAGCGCCAATAATCTTTGAAATAATCACTTGATTTCTAATTAAAGAGTCAAACAGTAAGTTTTAACTAAGATATCGTCCATTTAGGACGATTTTACTGGTCAGGAAATGTATGGAACTAATAAATTACTGTTAAGCTTCTTTTTGCAGGACATATAAGTGGTAAGGAAATGTAATTAACTAAGAAATTAGCGATAAGCTTTCTTTTTAGGTTGATTTAAATGGTTAGGAAATGCATAGAACTAATTAATTAAGTATATTCATGTTGAGACATCAATTAGTAATTTGCAATTATTTAATAATATTGACATTTTAGGACGATTTAAACGGTCAGGAAAATTAATTAACTAATGAATTAATGTTTTATACGGATTAGATATATTCATACTGAGACATGTTATGTTGTTTGAATGGAACTATGACGTCATGGCGGCCTAGCAACAAGTCCATAACAATGCACCATCTGGTGACAATTTACGATGTCATGACCAACTGTAATGGCGGCTTAGCAACTGGTAGAGTGTGGGTATTACTACTGGTGTATACTTAAAACACTGTCTTTTACAAAGTAAAGATTCGTTTTGTATTATGTGAAACAACGAATCGGGATTCATAAATTTACTACAACACGGTTGCAAAAGTCAAGATCAGCCCATTCTTGTTCTGTTGCACGCTAAAGCATTTCAGGAAAGAATAGCTAAATATCTTTTAATATATACAGTGTGTAAATCGTTTTCAATTGCCCAGAGAAACTTACAAGTATCTATCGATAATGCATTTTTAGGTCAAGTATCTACAGGTCTTGTTAAAAGAAGTTTTGATAACGATGGATTTAAAACAGATCTTGGTAGAAAAATCAGTACAATTTCAAACATTACAGTATAAATGTTATGGCAATCAATGTAGATTAAAAATAAGTTCTTTCGCGACCTTTACAACCTAATTTTGATGCTGAACTGTATACACTAAGCTACGAAATATTATTTAGCTGGAAAAGAAAACAGTTTCAAGATCAAGGAATTTATAGTGGATATGATGAATACTCGGGAGAATCTTTGCCTTCGATCTTACACCGGATCTATCTGCTGGAGATTCACATTTTAACTTGGTGAAACTAGGAAATTTACGAATTGAAATACGTTTTAGTAGTGCCTTACCCAACACTATAAATGTTCTCATCTATGCATAATTCCAGTCACTTTTAGAAATTGGTCAGTCTAAAAACATCATACATCTAAGAAGCTATGAACAGTGGCGTAGCAAGGGTTCTCAGCATCTTGTGGCAAAGACACTTTTGGGGCCCCCACCTCTAAGATGTTTTGATTATTTGTTTTTTGACTCATTACCCACTTAATGACAATAACATAAAGAATTAATTATCGCCTTACACAGGCCTAAAATAAAGTCACAATATAACATCTCACGATATCACAACCGTAAACCTGGAACTAATGAAATATAGCCTACTAGGTGTACTTACATAATTTGTAAACCATTTATCTAATTTATATATGAGTGATATAGAAATTGAATCATCTATAGAAGAAACCACACACTTTTTTTTAATTTTGCGAAGAAGAAAATGTTTGTTTCCGGAGTGACACGTTTAATTTACTGTCGAACTGCATTGCACTCGGCATTTCCAAACGTAGAAACTGTGATGAGAATTTTTTTTTTAATCTTTCGATTAGCAATGCCACGGGTGAAAGGACATTTAAGGAGCACAATATCCCAGGATCGTTTATCTTCTCTTTCACTTGTGAACGTAAAATAAAATAAATCAGAACATATGAATTACGAATAAATTATTGCCCAGTTTGCTGTTAAAAAAGTCAGGAAAGTTTTGATATAAGGTAGGTATTTATTCTTTATGACAGCGTCTAGTAAATATAAACCTATGCTTTGTGATGGGCGGAAATTTTCTTAAACAATCTGTAAGAGCCTTATTTACAGATGAATCAGTTGTAACTACACAGAGATTAAAGTTAAATCATTTAATTTTTTTATTTTGTAAAATAAACTAACTCTTACAAAGTTACAAATTAGCAGTTCATAGGTATAATCAAGCAAACAATTCTTGAAAAAGAGTTAGAATTACCATTTTTACTTGAACTGTGAAATGTAATACATAAGCGCGTCTTCGACCTTGGAGAATTGGCCACTGGTTTTAATAGGGTTATACTTCACGTGTTAACATATAGTAAGGTTTTCATTGATAAATTGTTTAGGCAAAGTATTCATGATGAATAAACTGGCATGAACGGCAACTGCCTGTTATCAAAAACACAAGTGTTCAGTACGACGTTTCGAAAGCCTTCCGTCTTCAGGTCAGCGTGTCCAATCCAATCTGAGGCAGTAATTTAGGTTTAAGATTTTTCAAGCCTGAAGAAGAATTTATGGTCTGACAGATAACCCGGGACGGTCAGAAACTTTGGTTTCTCTTCACCCCGCGCGGTGAAAAGGTTTAAGTCAAACAGATGTGGAAGACTCCTCTGGGCTTAATATGAGTGTTTTATTGCGAGGCGCGGTAGGATGTTGAAACATACCGGCCCGCAGACGCCGAGAAAGCCGTGAAGAGACCGTTGAATGATAGCATTGGTAGAAGCACGTGTTGTTGTTTATCCAGCTGGCGTCGACGAGGAGTGGAGCAGAGAGATGCAGATTGAGTGAGCGAGATGCTAATTGAATAGTTTCCAAAAATATTGATCGACTTAAAGAAAAGAAAATTTTGTAAAGTTAAAGTGATATTATATTCAAAATGAGTCTGTTGGGTTTACAAGATTGTCAGCCCTTTTCAGGGGGCTGGGATAGAATTATCCGATGCCCTTAAAAAAAATGATGCAGGGGGAAACCGAGTACCCGAAGAAAACTTGCTTTCACGGATCAGGCGCCGAATAATCTACCTGACCCGTGCCCGTGATGTGAGGCTGAAAAGAAATGGGTGTTATTATCATTATCTTTAGGCACTTTACTACTGTCACAATAACTAGATTTGGGAAGTTCTCTGCAGCTGCTTGGCATACAACAGGAGACACGTGTCCACCTCTTCTTATCCAGATATCAGTTCGTTAATCCCTTTCCATTGAATGTTTGTGAATGAAGCATACCACTTATTTAAAATCTCCTGCAGAACGAAAAATATGTCCATGAATTCTTGTAACACTTAATGACATACTATATTAGTTGCACAATTATTACCTTGAATATAGCAAAAAACTATAAGCTACAATGTTTTAGACCTGAATGCAACAGTTGTACATTTTTGTTACTGGAATATTTTCCCTAGCATCCTCCTTAAAATGTCAGGATAATCCATGGAACTTAATTCTACATATTGTAGGTTGACATGCACATGACCTGATATTCCACGTGAGTCGGTATGATTTGCTTTGGCACGTCTCAGTGCTTGTGTATTACATTGTCTGGTTTAAGAATGTGCACATCATATACAAGTCAAAATAGGCGATATACAGGCTGATTTCGATACATATTATGCAAAGCTACCAGAAGGCAAGCAAAATATCTCTAGACAAGATTTGGAACACGTGAGTATATATAGATCAGCAGCAAAGCGCGTTGGGGTACTTGTTTACAGCAAAATGAAAATGTGATCATGAAAATCACACAGCACAGCATTTATCATGTTTATGGGTCTCATATTTGTACATATATCCACCTAAACATAATGTAGAGTGCAGAAAGATCGAACATCACGTTCGAGTAACTATACACATGATACAGCAGCTTATGTTTTATGTTCAAAAATTGTGCAGAATTTAAGAGCCAATTCATAAAATATATACACCTGGAAAAAAGTTAAGCACCCCCGTGTTTTTTTCAAGTGATTCAGATTCGACGTTCTTGTGACTGATTATAAATTACCATTCAATCTAAACGTGTTTATCAAATGAAATTATGCATTATTGGGCACAAGAAAACAAGATTATCACTGTAAAATAAAAAATTTTAATTTGCATATCATGACATCAAAATATGGACAGTTTTCACGCTTAAAATTATCTTTAATAAGTATTGTCAGTGGAAGCTCAAAAACGTTATTGAATTGTCAAATCACATTACAAAATGTCAATCATGACCCACACATTGATAATTAGTCATCGAAAAGTCAATATCGGGTATACCCTCCGTGTGCCTGGGTGCCTGCTGCATCCCTGCGCCGCATACTGCCAGTTAGACGTCTGATTTGTTGAAGCGTTATCTGTCGCCATTCTCGGTGCAAGTGAGCTTCTATCTGTTGCCATGTCTGTGGAGGAG
>NW_013668249.1:0-1535 GCF_000517525.1 Limulus polyphemus
CAAATCTTGTTATACTAAATAGCTTATATAAATAGGGTTCAGAACATAGTGAAAGGAGAAAATTTAGCTTTAGATTCACACGTTTTGTTAAAAAAAAATAGTTTGCCGTAGGAAATGTTCTAAATCAAGTAACTATGATTAAGATTTAAATACACTAAATACCAAAGAAAAACATACTATATCATACTTACAGAAAATGCATTAAACAGGATAAGAAAGGAAGGAGTATTACGCAAAACTATAAATATGAATAGAAACATGTTAAAAACGGTAATTAAAGTGAACGAATTGGAAACGATATAAACACTTCAAAAATTACCTAGATATACATATTTCTGAAAACGACATTACATATGCGCCAAAAAAGACTTGGACGCTGGAAACACTCTAATTAACTAAAGAGAACATACCATGTGTGATTGGAAAGTTGATAAAATCAAGGTAATGTTGATTATCACGTAAAACACGCAATTGTTTTTAACGATAACTAGTCTCGTGCATTTTCTAAATATTCAAATCCCCTTTACACTTGTAAAAGAATTTATAGAAACAAAATCAGAAAAGGCTGGCTGGAATATTGTATTAGAAATACATTTAAAATAGTTTTTCTAGTGTTTGATATCGTTAGGTGTTAACCATAACAAATCTTGTTGTACTAAATAGTTTATATAAATAATGTTCAGAACATTATGAAATGAGTGACAAAACGCTTGAATCTAAAGATAAATATAAAAAATATAGTTTGCTGTAGGAAATCTTCTAACTCAAGTAACTGGGATTAAGATTTAAATACACTAATAACAGTAAATACCAAAGGAAAACATGCTAAATCAAACTTGCAGAATATACATTAAAAAGGAAAAGAAAGGAAGGAGTATAACGCAAAACTATAAATATGAATAGAAACATGTTGAAAACGGTAATTAAAGTGAACGAACTGGAAACGATATAAACACTTCAAAAATTAACTAGATATACATATTTCTGAAAACGACATTCCATATGCGCGAACAAAGACTTGGACGCTGGAAACACTCTAATTAACTAAAGAGAACACACCATGTGTGATTGGAAAGTTGATAAAATCAAGGTAATGTTGATTATAACGTAAAACACGCAATTGTTTGTAACGATAACTAGTCTCGTGCATTTTCTAAACATTCAAATCTCATTTACACTTGTAAAAGAGTTTATAGAAACAAAATCAGAAAAGGCTGGCTGGAATATTGTTTTAGAAATACATTTAAAATATTTCTTTTGGTGTTTGATATCGTTAGGTGTTAACCATAACAAATCTTGTTGTACTAAATAGCTTATATAAATAATGTTTAGAACATTCTGAAATGAGTGACAAAACGCTTTAATCTAAAGATAAATATAAAAAATATAGTTTGCTGTAGGAAATCTTCTAAATAAAGTGACTAGGACTAAGCTTTCAATACACTAATTACAGTAAATACCAAAGGATAACATGCTAAATCAAACTTGCAGAAAATACATTAATCAGGATACGAAAGGAAGGAGTATTACGCAAA
>NW_013668249.1:2465-5608 GCF_000517525.1 Limulus polyphemus
TGGTGTTTGATATCGTTAGGTGTTAACCATAACAAATCTTGTTGTACTAAATAGCTTATATAAATAGTGTTCAGAACATAGTGAATGGAGAGACAAAACGTGTGAATCTAAAGCTAAATAAAAAAAATATAGTTTGCTGTAGGAAATCTTTTAAATCAAGTAACTAGGATTAAGCTTTAAGTACACTAATAACAGTAAATACCAAAGGAAAACATGCTATATCATACTTACAGAAAATACATTAAACAGGATACGAAAGGAAGGAGTATTACGCAAATCTATAAATATGAATAGAAACATTTTTTAAGACGGTAATTAAAGTGAACAATGCGCCAACTAAGACTTAGACGCTGGAAACATTCTTAAACGATAATTAACTAAACAGAACACATCATGTGTGATTGGAAAGTTGCAAAATCAAGGTAATGTTGATTATCACGTAAAACACACAATTGTTTGTAACGATAACTAGTCTCGTGCATTTTTTGAATGTTCAAATCTCCTTTACACTTCTAAAAGAATTTATAGGAACAAAATCAGAAAAGGCTTGCGGGAATATTGTATTAGAAATACAATTAAAATAGTTCTTCTGGTGTTTGATATCGTTAGGTGTTATCCATAACAATTCTATATAATTCTATACTTTGAGTTTTATGAATGTATTGGTATTATTGTTTTATAGAGTTTCTAATAGTTGTGTGAACGCCATCACAATTGATGTTTTTCCCAGTAGATAGGAATCGTAGATAAGAAAAACGAACGTTGGCTATGAAAGTAACGGAAAAGACACAAAACGTAAAAATGTACCTGAATTATAAAAATTGTTCAAAGCAGTATTGAAAATAAAAATAAAATTATAATTAGTTCTGAGGGGAAAAAATGGATACTTGACAGCAAAAATTAAAAATCGTTCAAATGAAAAGAATGTCAAGTTATAAGCTGGATAGCTTTAGAGCTGGTGATGTCGAAACTTATGGCTAGAAAACTTGAAAGATATACTGAAAAAAAGGATACGACACGAAAATCTGTACAAAAATACCAATAGTGCTAACAACAAAGAATACGCCAATTCTTAAAGAAAACATTTAAAACTAGAGTTAGATAATGAGAACCATGTAGAAAAAGCGCCAATTTCTTCAAAGAATTATCATTCTGTATCTTAAAAGTATTGAAATATGTAAATCACGCTAATGAAAATGTAGTGTTAAAGGTAGATCTGGTGTTGAAAATGTAATAATTCTATATTTTGTGTTTTATGAATGTACTGGTATTATCGTTTTATAGTGTTTTTAATAGTTGTGTAAACACCATCACAAATGATGTTTTGCCAAGTGGATGATATAAATAGTGATCCGAAACAAATAATAAAAAGATAGCTTGCTGTAGATAATACACCAAATGATATAAAAGCCATTGAAATGAGAGTTAAGTATCGAAAACACTTAAAACGAAAAATAAGCTATAATAGTGCCGAAAAGACACCAAACGTAAAAATGTAACTGAATTATAGAGTAAATTTAAAGCGACATTGAAAGTACCAAAATTGATAATTAGCACTCAAGAAAGAGTAATCGAAACTTAGCTATAGTATTGACAGCTAAAATTGAAAAGCTATTCAAACGAAACAAATTTCACGATATAATCTGTTTAGTTACAGATATAATGAAATAGACAATTATTGATAGAAAACACGCAAGATATTCCGAAACTAAACGATACGACACGTAAATCTATGAAATAACACCAAAAGTGTCAACAACAGTGAATACGCCAAATGTTATAGAACACAATAAAAACTAGCGTTAGCTAGAAAGAGCAATGTAGAAAATTCTCCCATTTCTAAAGAAAGCTATAATTCAGTATCTTATAAGTCTTAAAATATCTAAATCACCACATACGTAAATTTAGTTCTCAATATTAATGTAGTATTAAAAATGTAATAATGCCATACTTTGTTTTTTTATGAGATGTATTGGTATAATCGTCTTTCTGGTGTTTTTAATTGTAAACACCATCACAAATGATGTTGTTGCAAAAGAATTAGATAAATAGTGATCCGAAACAAACAGGAAGAACACGTAGAAACGATAGCTAACTGTAGATAATACACCAAGTGATAAAAAAAATTGAAGTGAGAGATATATATCGTAAATAAGAAAAACGAACGTTGTCTGTGAAAGTAACGGAAAAGACACGAAACGTAAAAATGTACTTGAATTATAAAGATTGTTCAAAGCAACACTGAAAATAAAAATAAAATTATAATTACTTCTGAGCGGAAAAAATGGATACTTGACAGCCGGTGATATCGAAACTTATGGCTAGAAAACTTGAAAGATATACTGAAAAAAAGGATACGACACGAAAATCTGTACAAAAATACCAATAGTTCTAACAACAAAGAATACGCCTAATCTTAAAGAAAACATTTAAAACTAGAGGTAGATAAGGAGAACCAAGTAGAAAAGGCTCCCATTTCTTCAAATAATTATCATTCTGTATCTTATAAGTATTGAAATATGTAAATCACGATAATAAAAATGTAGTGTTAAAGGTAGATCTAGTGTTGAAAATGTAATAATTCTATACTTTGTGTTTTATGAATGTATTGGTATTGTTGCGTCAGCGAGGTCACGTGACTATTATCACGCCACGTCCTTCTCGAACCTTCATGAATCATCCAGAGACTACTAGATTGGGTGTAGTCTGGTATATATAAGACGCTCACAACGTGACGGAAGAAGGTAATGAGTAATTGAATGTATGCGGACAGAATATTGTTGGCCACGTGAGACGTGAGTTATAGCGTTGTTATAGAGCGACTGTTGAAATTAAGTTATATTCGGAAAGAATAAACCAGTTTTATTTAAGAAAGGACTTGTGTCGCTAAAGTTTCGTCAGAACGAATTTACGGAAAATTAACGAACGAACGGAGACGTAACAAATTGGTGTCAGAGAGTGGGACAAAAAAAAATGGAAACGAAAGGCGGAAAATCAAACTACAGCTTAGCAGACTTGATGGCAGCAATACATGAGCAGCAAAAGAAACAAGAATAACGAGAAATTAAACAAGAAGAGAGATTACAGCAGTGGTTGGAAGAAAAAGAAAAGAAACAAGAAGAACCAGAAAATAAACAAGAAGA
>NW_013668249.1:6608-16940 GCF_000517525.1 Limulus polyphemus
AGATCTACTGAAGTCAGCTTTGTACCAGGAGACAAGGTATGGTTGTATAATCCCCAGGAAGACCAAAGCGAAGTCTCCTAAGTTGTCTTCTCCATGGGAAGGCCCATATGACATAGTGGATCGTCTCTCAGACGTGACTTTCCGAATAAATTGTGGTCGGCGAGGTAAGCCAAAAGTGGTGCATGCCAACAGGCTTTGGCGTTATCACGGTCCAGGTCATTTCAGTTGGGAAGAAGTGAACAACAGAACAAATGATGCTGCTGAAGATGTGTCACCTGAAAAAGCCAATGTTGAAGAAGAAACTCTACTCAGTTTTGAGAAGAGAAACGGTGAAGCTCTTGATGAAGTTACTACCACTGATGTGACTGTTACTGACGATAGGACATTTCCTGATGAAGCAGATGAACCCCACGTGAAGCTGAAGCAACGAGACAGAGACCAGTACGGAAGAAGATACGTCCCGTAAAATTAAGAGACTTTGTTGAATTGTAATTTTGTACATTTTATTAAGTTATTGTTATTAGTTTAATGTAAGTGGCTATTGTTCGTCCCGAACAATACTAAGGAGGAGCAGTGTTGCGTCAGCGAGGTCACGTGACAAGTATCACGCCACGTCCTTCTCGAACCTTCATGAATTATCGGGAGACTACTAGATTGGTGGTAGGCTGGTATATATAAGACGCTCACAACGTGACGGAAGAAGGTAATGAGTAATTGAATGTATGCGGACAGAATATTGTTGGCCACGTGAGACGTGAGTTATAGTGTTGTTATAGAGCGACTGTTGAAATTAAGTGAATCGTAAAGTTGTATTCGGAAAGAATAAACCAGTTTTATTAAGAAAGGAATTGTGTCGCTAAAGTTTCGTCGGAACGAATTTACGGAAAATTATCGAACGAACGGAGACGTAACAATATATTTGTTTCTATCAGTTGTGTAAACACTATCACAAATGACGTTCTTATAAATGCATTACATAAATAGTGATCCCAAACAAACAGTAAAACAAGAAAAACACATAAAACGATAGCTTACTGTAGATAATACACCAGGTTATATAAAAACAACTGGAATGAGAGATAGGTATCGAAAATACTAAAATTGAACGATATTTGTGAAAGTAACCGAATAGACACAAAATGTACCTGAATTATAGAGAAAGTTCAAATTAACATTGAAAATAAAAAGATAATTAACTCTGAGGGAAAAGAAAATCGATACTTACTGTAGTATTGAGAGCTAAAATTGAGAAGTCGGTCAAAGGTATATCGTGTTTCGAGTGTTTTTAACAGTTGTGTAAGGAGCATCACCTATTATGTTCTGACAAATACTTTAGATAAATGGTGATCCGAAACAAACAGTAAAATATCAAAACACGTAAAACGATAGCTTACTGTAGATAATGCACCAAGTCATATAAAAACAACTGAAATGAAAGGTAGGTATCGAAAAACGAATGTTAGCTGTGAAAGTATCCAAAAAACACAAAACGTGAAAATTTGCCTTATTTATAAGGAAAGTTGAAAGAAACATTGAGAAGAAAAAAAAATGCAATTCAATTTACATTGACAGACTCAATGTTTTGGGAATAACTCGTCTGAATTCACCATTGCTAGCAACCCTTTTTGTGTAACGAAGAGCATTATAATTGAAGATATAGTGTTTGGATTTACTCACAGTCTGTAATTATATTAGAATTGTGTGGTAACAATACAGTTTTCAAACGAGAGTATATATATATATATATATATGTGCTTATATTGATCATCTTTAGCTTGTTCAGTAGCAATTGTTCTATAGACAATGGCAAAAAGTTTAGTAAATAGTTTACTAATGTCCAAATCTGGAGTTTCTTCTGGGGGAGGGGGTCAATAGGATGCGTAGATAGGGAATCAGGGAACTGGTTCTCTTTCCCGTGCAGTATTTCAAATGTTAAGTCTTGTAACTTTAGTGACCAACGCATCAATCTAGCAATTAACTTCCGAACTGTCTGTAACCATTTCAAGGCAGCATGGTCATTTATAACTGTAAATTCTTCTTCATCTAGGGATACCTTACATTTTTCTATCTCTGTAGTAGCGTAGTTTCTTTCTGCAGCGTTCTACTAGCATATGGTATGGCACCTTTTTGAAGCATCAGTATGCAAAAAATACCGTACACTTTTTATTGGAAGTTGGAAAACAGGAAATCCACATAAAGCCTGCTTTAATTTCTGAAATGCATCCTCACACTGGAGGTCCATTTCCACTCGATACACTTTCTTCGTGACTTATTTTAAGGTTCAGCAATTGTAGCAAAGTTTTTCACAGGAATATTGCTTGACATTTAAGTAAAATCTTTATATATGTGGTATAAAACAAGTGCAAAGGAGTATTTTGTAGATTTAATTTAAAATACTGTAACTATCATGCAAATTAAAGGCTTATACTATATCATCAGGACAAGATTTAAGGATTTATACTTAACCAGTATAAAATAATTTTAAAGGTGGTCACATCACAGTAGTATCATGCCTGTTTTGAAATAACATTGTACTCATTTTGACCTATTCTCCTATTAGTTTGAAATTTCACTTCAATGCCAAAGTGAAACTTCTGCAAATTTTGCTTATTTATAAAAATTTCTGATGAATGGTGGACAATCACAAAAAAGTTAACTAACTATTACACCAGGCAACAACAAAAAAGTTTTTCTCTGTACTAGCAAATATGCAACTGTTACAGAGTAATTTGATGATATTGATTCTAAAAATCATGTTGAAAATTACTGACATTCTCTAGTTTTTAAGTTATGCTTGATTTATTCAAAATATTCTTACTTCTCGTGAAAAATAATTTTTTCTTTAATAACTTTATTTATTCATTGAGAATTGCATTTAATAATGTTCAAAAACAATATACAATAGCAATACCAATTTAAAAAAGCAATGATTATCATAAAATTATATACTGAAAATACATTTAGGCCATGTTCAAAACTTTCATCACGGTATATTTTTTTGTGTATTTTCTTAGTTTCATGCTGTAAGAACCAACAGTAATCTCACATCATAACAGGATTCCTTTGTCCTTGATATCGCTGTTCCATTGTAGAAATATCTTGGTGGGAGCTCTCACCATACTCATCACTCACTGCGTCTAGTATAAGTGGGAGTGTAAGAAGTAGATTTTTAGTGACATCCTAGACCATGTTTTCCTGTAGCGTTCAAGTGTATCTTCCATCATCACAGCAAAGTTTTCATCCCTTTAATTTCCTAATAAATTTTTGAAAACCAGTTTGAATGATTTCCAGGCAGCAAGTTCTTTCAGATTGAGTACTATTTCAAAATCATCATTGATCAGCACCTCTTGAATCTGTGGCCCAGCAAAGATATCTCCTTTCATTTCTGCTTTACTGATTATTGTAAACTTGTCAGACAGATATCTGAAACTAGTACCATCTTTGTTTATTCCTTTACAAAATTCTTCACAAGTCCCAGTTCAATATGAAGTGGGGGCAGAAACACATTTTGGGAATTCACTAAAGGTTGATACTCAATATTCTGTTTCCCTGATATGCAATTCTTTCTCATTGGCCATTCTTTCTTTCTGAACCAATTTTTATCATCTCAGGTGCCCCAGAGACACAAAAAGCAACAATGTTTGATATACCCACTCTGCAGGACTAGCAGGAGTGCAATAACTTTGAGATCATCACACATGTTCCACCTATGGTGAGCATATTTCATGGCCTCAAGTATAATCTGCATGCTTTGATAGGTTTCTTTCATGTTCACAGCATGAGCTACAGGAATCGATGGCTTAGTGTTCCCATTGTACAAATGCATAACTTTCAGACTAAGTTTAGATGAGTCAATAAAAATCTCCATTCTTGAGGAGGATGTTCACTAATTCTCCCATTAATGCATTAACATTTGTACAGAAACACAAAATATCTTGCATGCTGTATTGGGAAGCAAGACTTTAATGGCAACTTCAGTAAATTGAAACTCTTGTTCCTAGAGGTAATAACTGACATTGCTGTAAACGAGAGGCAAAAAATACCCCATGCTGCTTTGATAGAGACAGTTCATGAATCAGATCATTTGGCTCTTCTTGCATGATCAAATGAAGCAGTTTATGTTGAGGTGCCACAGGAATATAATTACTAGATGAAAAGAGTCAAGATGGTTTATTGTGTTATTTACAGGATAACTCTTCGTTTCCCAATTTGCTGGTGGATGTGGCACTGGAAGACCATCCTCATGAGGTGTTGATTTCATTACATATGCATTATCTGGATATTTAATGTATTGTTTAGTTTTGCCTGAATATCCAGAAACATTAGTCATGCAAAAATAACATGCAAACAAAAATTTACAGTTTTAATAAAAATATTTAGTGTAATTTTTTGTGAAATTTAAGAGGAATGGGGATAAATGTCCATTCTTGCCCCTTCCTACAGGTGTCCATGGTAGTAAGCTACCTTTATCTTGTATGTGATGTTTTCTTTTGTGAAACTGTTATATATTTTCCACAACTGTAGCAAAAACTGTTTGGATAATTTTTGTGCATTTGGACCTGACTTGAACTGCAGGAAGCCAGCATTTTAATTGATTTTCTAAAAAATATAAAAGAACTTGTGTTTACTGAACAAGAGTTTAAAAAGATTATAAAAAAAGTTTTGCAGAATTTGATTATATCACAAGTGTAATGCAAGGAAGAAGATCAGACTTTGTTTTGAACGTATGCAAAGTGACCAACTGAGTGAGTGAGGCATCTGGTTCCGTCCCTTTTATGCTCAGTAGAGGGACTTCTTGATTGTTCTAGTAAACTAAGCACATGAGGGTTTCACGATTTTTAGGCGGAGCAGATGAGCATGTGAATGAAGCAAAAGTGGTACAATTCGCTACAATTATATCAAAAACAAATAGCATATATTAACAATATATTTGGAATTTTACACTAATACAATACAGTCAGTGTTTGAAGTTATCAAAAATGTGTGCCTCTTACCTATTAAAATGTCCAAGTAAACTAAATCTCACAACGTATATCAATTATACTGAATCAATTGCATGGTATTTCACGTGGTGCTGATAAAATATTAAGATATTACAATAACTCAAAATCTAGAGGTGATGGATAACTTTGGACTACATTTTTGAAATCAGCACCATCAAATTACCTTGAATCACTTGTGTTTTCTCAAGTAGCAAGTGTTATTTGATTTCTTTTTTTTAATCAATATTTTTTACTTTGATTATTTAAACAAGAAAACAGATCTGGTATTGTGTTTTAACTTCCATTAATGTTAAAACTAACCTGCAATAGAAAATGATCAAAAATGATCAGTAATTAGACAAGATATTTCTAAAACAAAAATTTTACAAATAAAAACATAAAAATATTATGTTTGAAGAAAAAGTGAACGTAACTACAGAAAGCAACTATTATAATGATAAGAATCTCCAGGAATTTTGTCCCAGCTTTATTTTATTATAAAGCTATATCCTCCATCAGTAGTTTATAGATTTTATTCATGTATTTTATTTTATGACAGTATTATTTAGGAAACATTATTTCTTTTTCTCTTTAGGTGCACTGTCTAGGCCTTTAATGTACTTCCTTGGAACTTTATATTCATCTGCAATATAAAGAAACATTTTCTTCATTCAGTTATAAATTTGAGTAACTTAAAAATTTAATTCAAGTTTAAAAATAGATTATAATACATATATATATTTATTTACAATTTCATAAGTAACCCAAACAAGTAAATAAATAAGATACTGATTTCTCAACTTTTCTCTTTTAACCACTTTGAAGAGTGCTTTTGCAATATCAAATGATTGTTCCTCAGTTTCTTACAATATTAAATATTGCTTTTAATCATTCTTTACAATTGCTTAAGCATTCCTAAATCTAAGTACATCAATTAGTGAAAGAAGGTGAAAAGAATCATTATAGTTTAATGAGAACAGGATG
Source organism: Limulus polyphemus (assembly GCF_000517525.1). Taxonomy (NCBI): domain Eukaryota; kingdom Metazoa; phylum Arthropoda; class Merostomata; order Xiphosura; family Limulidae; genus Limulus; species Limulus polyphemus. The sequence continues at coordinate 12,575 of NW_013668249.1, forward strand.
CCAGATTATTTTTACAAGTTTTCACTCTAACATCAGTTTTGTCAAAACAAATGCACAGATGCTATGTTGCAATTCATAACAAAAACTGCTGAGCCTACACAGAAATGAAAAGACAAGAGTTGAAATTGAAACTTCCACAGTGAGAGCTGTGTTTGAAGGTTCGTTTGCTAGCTAGGAATTTGAAGGTAGTACTAAACCTTGGAAAATACACAATTCAAATATTCACTAACACTAATAATTCTAATTTTAGAAACTGAGTACCATCAACTAGTAAACAAAAATAACACTAGACATTGATTTTGAAATGAAAATTATTATGTTTATGATACAAACATCAAGAAAAATGTTTAGTTAACGGATACCTTTTCATAGCTGCACTACCCCTCCTTATATTACTTTGGGTTTAGTATTAAGATTTACAATGTATTATTTATTATTACATGATTTGTGGTAGTGAAATTTGTTATATTTGAAGGTCTGTGTTTGTTTTCCAATCAAACTGTTTCTTTGATATATTTTGTGGTTTATTCATTATCATATTTAATGAATCAAAAATGTTATGTTAGAACAAATGTGACTGTGACTACTGATAACTTGCTTGGAACAGTGATTGTTAAATAAAGCTTCGTTTTACCTAAGTTAGCTGTAGTTCTTATAATTGGCTTCAATAAGGTGTTTCTACAATGCAAGCTTACTATAAATATGAATATCACAAACAGCATCAAATACATATACATAAAAAAATTTAAATTTCTTTACTTAAATTATAAAAACATGTATAGTGTTCTATATAATGTATTTTTAAACTACATGTGAATGTTTCACTCCATATGTATGGATTACCTTCAAGATAATAGGATTTTCTCAATTGGATCTGATAAAGACCTGAAACATATCTTGGCAAAATTACAATATGTCATTGGAATGATTGAATGTCACAGCTTTCATTTAAGAAGAGCAAGAATAAGACTTCCTTTTGGAGGGAAGGACAGCAATTAAGCATGTTTCACACAGACTAACAGAAAATAAATTACAGGACCAAACTGTCATTTTCAAGGATCTAATTTTACTGAATTTAACAGAAAATAAACACCACAAAAACTAAATATCTCGTATCTTATTATACTTTATACATAATGCAGTAACAGCTGCACAAATTATCTAGAAATAACAGTAGCATCTGAATTATTGAAAAAACATACAAGAAAAAGAAGAGTATGAAACAAGCCATTAAAAGATATTTTAAATGACTGTGCATTACTGAACAAAGCACTAATAAATTCATCCTTTTCAGACCCATAAGTAAACTTCAACTTTTCCCAATTTAAGTTTAACTACAAGTGATAATACATTGCATCTTTCTCCCAAATACTGTGCTTTGTTCGGAGCTAAAAATTACATTAGACTATAATCTAAACCAAATAATATGTAATGAATATATTATTCCAACATGCCAATAGTACCTGACTTGCTGCTGAACAAATAAGACAAAATGTAACCATGACAACATAGAAAACTTTCACATTCATATTGTTACTGAGAGCACTTTCTTATTGTTGCATGAATTAACAATGTTGTATATTTGATGGTTTATTTACACAATTGCATTCCATGATTTGCAAAACGTTTCTCAGTTCCACCTAACAAAGAACTTTTCAAAGCAATGGAAACATTGTATGTCAGTAAAACCTTTGTATTTCAACACATTGTTTGTCCTGTAACTTTTATTGCACAATACCATATACTCACATTTAAATGGCATTAAAATCAGTTATTGTTCTGAATAATCCTATTTGTTATCATTGGTGATGCTATTTGTATCACTCATCACAGGGTATGATAAGTAAGATTACAAATCAGATTTTTAAGAATTTTAATCATTTTAGATATGAAATAAAAAACTAATAAGAACAAAAGAACAAGTGAATGAATTTTAGGCTGAAACTGATGAAGACCATATGTCAGAAATACTGTTAATTATTTCTGAAGTGTTTCTGCAGAAAATGGAATTAGGAAAATCTTTAAAGTTATTATTTTCCTACACTGAAAATATATGCCCAATATATGCAAAATGTTTTCACATGCTACTAGCCTTGAAACTCCCGGTACCCAACAACCAATGTTGTTCAACATATCTTTGCATGTAAATTATTATGTGACAACCATCTACCAACAGGAGTGTGACACGTTACTCCCTCTATTCTATTCTACCTAACCATCATTTCAAGATAAGGCAGAGATTAAGCACTAGTAGTGGGGAGGAAGGGTGGGAGGAGGTAAGTACCTGTCGGGAAATAAATTTTCAGTGTAGGAAAATAATAACTTCCAATACAGTACCTTACCTCCTCTCACATAATAAGTAGAATACTAGATTGAAAAGGTGGAGGGATCAGTGTGAGGGATATAGATAAGCATCCTAACATCCATGGCATGTGAGCCCCTATTGGGAGAGGAACACATGTGGGACAACAGACCACTTCTGTACCAGGTATACTCTGTCCAGTGTGATAGTAAGTGTCACATAAATGGCTGGAAAGTGTGAGGAGCACATCCAATAAATAAGAGAGAAAATTGGGGGTGGTCTGACCCCACATCTTACTGAAATCTCCAAAATTATAATTCAGGAGAAGAATGAAAGTAGAGCCCCCAACCACAGACCAGATGGTGAGGAAAGCTAAAATGGATGTGTCCCCTGGTGTGGATAGGCACAACATATCTTACTTGGTAGGTCAACTCCAGTCTAAAACCAAGCGGCACTGGGCAAACATCTTCCAACTCATGATAGGAGGAGGGTCCACACTGTCTTCATCTCATGTTGAGTAGAACAGAAGAAAATTCCATACCAGGCAACTAAACAGGGCACATTTGTGCAAAACCACAACCAACCTAGCCTAGCCATCCAGGAACCCAACATCCAAATAATAGTAGAAATGTACATGCCATTATGGCAGTTCACTTCAAATTCAAAACCAATTGAACCGGTTCCATTATGTTTAACTTCAGCCTCTGGGAATGAGCCTCACTGAGGTGGAGTGCCAGAGGAACTACATTGGCCCCAAGGATAGGACTAAACAGAAGCTGGAGCACATGGATGATCAGCCAACTCCTTGAGCAACCACAGACTTGGGACAAATAAATCTAGATCCACACAAAATCAACCTTTGGGACCCACAGCATAGAGGTGGAAAACATGAGGTAAAATCCTGTGATTGAAGTAGGATGTGAAATCACAACCAACACGTGTGAGGACTTATGTTGATTGGTCCCACTCACTTGGAAATAACATCCAGTCAGTGATAGGATAAAGGATCCCAAACGGAGAAATGAACTGCAATGTGGTGGATCTACTCTCTTGCTTTTATTATACAAGTGTGATTCAGGTGGTGGATCTATGCCATCTACACAAGCAGAATGCCACCATCCTACTTACTACTGAGTGGAATTGAGCACATACAGGGAGTTGCCTCCATGGTCCACCACCCCAGCAGCTAGGAACTGGTATGTGGCAAGAACTCGTATAATCCACTAGAATAAAGGGGGGAGCACAGTGGGGAATCTGGAGAACTGCACACACCAGAGACAGTGCAATGGGTGACCATGAAATCCCTATTTTTAAAAGCAAGCTATCCTTGATTTATTCAACAAAGAAATTGGCAAGGATTGGCAGCAATTCCCTTCTGCTTTACCAATTCAAGTCCATGGGTTAGTACAGTCTGGAATAGCCATTTTGTTGAAGCAAAATACTACAAGGAAAACATACTAGCAATCTTGTGGAACACCCCATCTCAACAGTGTACATTACCGGCCATACATCAAGATGTAGGGGATCAGCCTCCACTTGAATACAACTTTGATATGACATCCCAGGGTGTGGGAGATGAATGTATGAGTGGTAGTCTACATGCCTGACCAAAGAACCTCTTCCAAAGGATGTCCTGGAAAAGACAAATCCAACCTGTTAGGGTAGAAGGGGAAAAATCAAGTTTTGAGTAAAGGTCCCAGTGAATGAAGAGGCAGGATCGGGAACCATGGAAGCAAATTGTGCAAGGAAAGATAACAATGAAAAACAGAAACATGATATAGAAGTCCATCTGGATCTGATCTGTAATAGAGGTGAGAAATGAAGGGAAGGGAAATTGACAGAAATGAAGAACTCCCTTCACAAGCAGCTGAAGTTTTGGGCAGGAATGATCGATCCAGATAAAGCATCAGTTATGCAATGATTTTTATTCTGTGATCAAACACAGTTTTCTCATAGTATTATTCAAGACCTTGTTATTATAGAAGAAATTAACTAAGTAAAATATACTTTTATATGAAAAGATGTGAAAATTGTTTTCACATAATAATACAATGACTATGTATC
>NW_013668249.1:17070-19448 GCF_000517525.1 Limulus polyphemus
AACTCCCTTCACAAGCAGCTGAAGTTTTGGGCAGGAATGATCGATCCAGATAAAGGAGAACATGTGAAACGAAAAGAGGAGGAGAAGGAAAGAAGTCTGAAGGGATAGGTGATACACGAAACATGAGGTCAGAGTCTCAAATGAAGGGAGGGTAAGGGAGTGGAGAACAATAGGGATATCCCAATCTGGAAGGACCATCCAACAAAGAGGTCGACTATTCCAGAAGGAATGCAATAACAGGGAAATGGTAGAAGATGAAAACATAGAACGGTACCTGGAAAAATGGAAAGTATCAGACAAGGCTGCCCAATTACCTGCAATGAATGAAACAGAAGCACCATGATCAAACAGGCAGGTGAGGAAATCCACTAGAACAAGGACAGTGGGCAGAGAAGAAGAAACTTCATGGCAAAGTGACCAACAGCAGAAGACCTTCTACTGCCATAAATAAACCGTGAGGGAGTAAGGATGAATGGAATGGACAAAATGGATGCTACACACATGTATAAACTGGATTTCCTTGCAAGGGACTGGAGAAACACCATGCAAGAAGACAGTGCTTTTGAAGGGCAGGATGAAGGTTGACAGAGGAGAGATTGTGTCAGAGGAAGAGGTAATAGAAGAGTAGTTTGTAGCAGAAGGGTAAGTGGAAACCATGGTTGTGCCAGCCAGAAAGAAGCAACCAGAAATCACCCTGGGAAGGAGGAACATTGGGGAAGAGGTTAGGTATAGAGATACTGGTTGGTCCAGCCTAACTGAGAACATTCGCAGACAAAGCTTGGGAATGAGAAATCGGAAACCACAAGAGACATAACTTGGTATTGAGAAAAATGTCAAAAACATCCAGGTGAGGAGCACCCTCTGCATGCAGAACCAACAGAAAACCTGATATTTGAGGGACCACTTCATGGGGTACACTTGATCAGATGGAGAAAGATATTCTGCAGCAAGGTTGAAAGCACCCAGAACATAGCATTCCACGAGATATATATGAAGCACATGGGCCCAATAAAGGAGTTCCAATATCAGAGAACAGCTGCCCCCTTGGTGATTGATAAATGAGACAACAATGGAGTTGTAAGAATGGATCATAACCAATTTCTTTTGAACAATGGGAAAAAAAAAGGTCCAAGGCATGACATACAGCAAGAAGCTCCAAAATGTTGATATGGAAGGATTGTTTGACTGGAGACCACTGTCCAAAAGTCAAACACTAATGGTCAACCCACTCCCCCTAATTTTGGAGAAAAAAATCAGTGAACAGAAACATATCCAAATGAGGAGGAGGAAGTGGCATCCCAATGTAGTGCTGTCTCTGTCCAACCACCAATGGACATCCAGGATGGAAGGGGTGGGTGGGTAATGGAGGAATACAAGGGACTCCAAACAAGAATCTAGAGAAGAAAATGCATATATGCATGACCCAAGGGAATAACGGCTGCCATGGAAGTTCAAGTCCCCAGAAGTGACAAAACTTTGCATGCAGAAAGTGAGAGAGAAAAGAAGGAATGTACAACTGACAGCTCTACTGAATGTAGACACTAGGGAGAAGGTTGGGTATTGTAAAATGCACCCAAGTAGACAAGATATTGGGTAAATATAAGAAAAGTCTTCTCCACCTTGAGAATCCAACCCACATGAGCTGCTTCAATTAAAAGCACGCATTGTGAGTGAGAAGCTACAGGTTCAGAAAGGCCTAACAGAAACTAGTCAACCATGTAGTGGTGGAAGTGCAGCCTCTAAGCATGAAAAGTTGGGCAAAAACACTGACCACCTGATAAAAAGCATAAGGTAGCAAGGCATGCCCAATCTTGGGGATAACAAAAAAGGCTGGAGTAAAATCCCGGAGGGGGAGGATTGACAGGCTTTATAGCATGCCATGATAGTAGAGTCTGAACAATCTCAGAAAGACACTTGCAAGTAGTGGGACCCCAAAGAAAAGGGAAGGACTCTTGATCAAGGGACTATGAAAGTGGGGAGAGGAGGCAGAGAAAAAGCCTGCCTGAGAGTATTTGGATCACTCACGATTTGGGAGTGAATTCCGACAACTGGTGCACAAAAGAGCCCCCACTGGGCTGGTGGTACACACAAGATAGTTACCACAACTGTTGGGTATGAAATTGAGCAAAACACCTCACCAAAGGACCTAAGAAGCAGGGAACAGGCAAAGGTTGGAAGCTAGAATGGTGGCAGGTTGACACAAACAAGCAACCAAAGTAGAAAGGTTGAGTGTTATCTCACAGACTCCACACATGACTCCAAAAGTGTTAGGGATATCTTCAAAATAAAGAATCCACACCGAAAACGGGGACGTATTTGTCAGGTCGACTGTAGGATAAGTAGGGTAGTGGCGAGGCGACACCTCGTAGATGAAAGTA
>NW_013668249.1:19551-21689 GCF_000517525.1 Limulus polyphemus
TAAAAAACCCATGTGTGAAGAGATGGGGCAGAAGAGGACCATCTCACCAACATGGAAAAAAATTAGGGTAAGGGCATCTTTCAAAAACACCTCAGGAGAATGGTAGATAGCCACACAGTTCACCCACAGAGGCAGAAGACATTTGAGCTGCTGATAGTCTAGAAAAGGAGAATCATCCTGTTGGTAAGCCAAGTCATAATCATCTGAAGTCTGGGGGGGGGGGATATAGATAAAAGGTACTATACCTGAGAAATCAAATCCAAGAAGACTGAGGGAGGTCTGGCTGATTCCCCAGGAGAGGCATGGACTTACACGGCAGAGGGTGGAGGAAACAGGCTGTTAAAATCCTCATCATCATAAAGGGGTTCCACTGGCACTGGAAGTACCTGGTCAGGTTCAGGGGAAGAGGGGTAACCACATAAAGTTCAATCTCCCAATGAATGAAAGCCAAGACATCCTCAGCCAAGACCCTCGCACCTGAGGTCTGTGTCATGACATTCGAAGTTACAGTAGCAGAAATTGCGACATGCAAATTGGAAATCATATTCAACTATGAACAAGCTGGGAATCCAAGAAAAAGGTTTGAAAAAATTCAAACCAAAGAAAAAAATAAGTTTTTTTCTTATTCGAAGTAGTACTTTCCAGTTTCTAAAGATCCTTGTTAACTGTAGTTCAGTACTTGATAATGAACTACAGTTAACAAGGAACTTTAGAAACTTGAAAGTACTACTTCGAAAAAGAAAAGAATCGTGTAAACTTGCACAAAATTGTAGAACATCTATACTTAATGACTGCCTAACTAGAAATGATGGTTAGGCAGAATCACATAAATGGGAGTAACATGGTAACGTGTGTCAGGTGGGCATGTTGTACTCCTGTTGGTGGAAGGTTGTTGCATGATACTTGATGTATGAAGATGCAATGAACCATGTGGGAATTTCAAGGTTAGTGTCATGTGAAAAAAATTGCATATAGAGGCACCACTGAATAAGAAAAGCTATTACGTGAGAGGATGTAAGGTACCATATCCTATCCTATCAAGAATTTTATGATTTTAGATTTCCACTGAATGTGTCTTCAGTTTATTTTACCCAAAACAAATATCATTCCAACAATAGTCACAAGTTCTCTTACAGATGGAGGTACATAGTTCAAATCCTGTTACTGACTAGTGTTACCAAGTCAGTATATTTTCCATTTGATGAATAATGTTTTTCACAAAACTGAAATAAACACAATGGTCATCAATAAAAGTAGGGAATGTAGAAATGATGGGGTTAGGCTTTCAAGAGCTTTTTCTGCATACAACAAACACAAGGGGTAAAAATAATTGATACAAGAGCTGTAATGGGAAAATTCCTGGTTGTCTTTGTGAAATAGGAAAAAAGACAGAATTTATGTGTAACTCTGGACTTATACCATTATATATTCAAACAGGAACCTTAGTCAGTTGCCTCTGAATATGGATAAGTAAACGTGCACATGTCACAAACTTTTTTTAGAGTTACAATCAATATTTAATTAAACTACTATATTATTAATGTCTATTGATGAACTTTGCATCAAAATTTGGTTAATAAATGTAATTTTAATATCATAGAAGTTGTAAATTCTTAGTTTCAAAAGGAAATACTTGAGTTCTCAATACTTGCTTCTCTATATAACGTGACACTTGTTGACTCTGTAATTTGTATTACTACTCAGAAAGTCAAATTTGGTGGAAAATATATCTATATTGGGAAATTCAAACTTATAGTATAACTGTTTCTAAGACAATCTAGCTTTGTAGACTCCTGTCATCTTGAGTTAGAGATATATGAACCAGAAAGTCAAACCCACAAACCACACCCTTCTATCACATACTGTCTTGCAAAAAAATGTCAGTAATTGTCTCTGACATTTGCTAATACATCATTCACAACCAATAAAAAGAGAAGAGACTTTAATTTAGTTATGTAATAAGCTAGTTCATTCTGATTACAGCTTTTGCATTATTCTTCTTATAAATTCAATGTTTTTATCGCTGGATTCATCTTGACCAAGTAAGAGAAATATTTTTATTTAGCGATTATTTAGCTTACGTATAGAAACCGAAACTTAACTACTATTAATAAATTAACTACGGACGACTTAGTTAG
>NW_013668249.1:21710-24776 GCF_000517525.1 Limulus polyphemus
GATTACAGCTTTTTGCATTATTCTTCTTATAAATTCAATGTTTTTATCGCTGGATTCATCTTGACCAAGTAAGAGAAATATTTTTTTAATGCATTTATAGCTTAGATAGAAAACCAATTACATTATAATAATTACAGGACATTGTATTCTTTATGTGTATTATTATTTTGTGTTATAATTAAATATTTCAAACAAATAAAACTTCAGTAAAGTTTTAAAAATAATGCCAAAAATTAGGATTAACTTATATTGAGACTCTGAAAGCAAACAAAGTTCAAAACCCACATGCGAGTATTAAATTTCTTTTTTATGATGTTTTTCAACTTTTATACAAGTAACTAATTTTAAAATGAAAAAAATACTCACACCTTATACTAAGACTAGTAACAGTCGACCTATAACTCCCTAAATTCACAGAAAATTGTTTAGTAAATATTCTTAACTAAAAAATCTTATTTTTCATGTGCAAAAGACTTGTAATGTTTACTAAAAGTTTGCCAAATTTCATAAAGGTACACTTACTACATTAAAAGTGATAGTATGTATAGTTGCATTGTTACACGGTGATTAAAAGGTTGTTGAAAAAGATTAAGCCCATATATGGAGAGTTAAGAACAACAGTAGATGAATTTGATGACTAAGTATCTTATAGGACCATATGTCTGACTAGAATACACATACTTCACCAAACACCAACTTAGACAACTGATATGGTCAATGAGGAGTATAGCAAACAGATGAAATGTCAAAAATTTTAAAGCACAGCATCAACCAGCCAAATGAGAGCAGAGGGTTTCCTCAATACAAACAGTGAAGGGAAAAGAAGGCTCAACAGGATCCTGTAATGGCTTCAAAAGACTAATGCTAACACTCAAGTTTGACAACTTTCTTTTACCTTATATAGAAAAGTTTCTTAACTGCATATTGGAAGCAGAGAGATTCTAGACACTCCATTTAGCATTCAGGAATAAGCTAACAGAGCTGGAAAAAATTACTTAACTCAAGACTACTTTCAGTTATGATTTTAGTATTACATGAAAATTCTGTGGCTGTTAGCGCTGACCATAGAAGAAATTAAAAAAACAACTTCACCTGTGTTAATAGGTCCTGCCATTTTGAACAGATTTTTAAAACAATTTTGAAAATATCCAATAAATGTTTTACTGCTTTAGAGCATTTGCAAGGCTCATGCATGCCACTGATGGAGGTCAACTTTCCAAGTCAGGTTGCTTGAGAGTGTAGTCCCAAATAGGCAGTAAACTCCACCTAAGGCTAAATATGGTTATAAGACCAATAACATTGAAGTATCACCTGACAGTCAGTGCTTCAGCCTTTGTTTTTTTATGCTGAGGAACTACAAAATGACTTGAATTAATTGTTAAGTTACACAAATACCTGGCAAGCAAATTACCTTTATTTATAGGGAGCATAGGGTAATACATTAGGGTTACCATAATTTGGATCACACCTTTATTACATAAGGGAACTGGTAGTGTGACCAAAAAAAAAAGGATCTTGGCACACTCAACCCACTGAAGCAGTGCTCTGCTGCTAGTAATAAAGCTAAAAGAATTATAGGGTGTAGTTATCGACACTAATTACAAGCTAAATGAGTGCTGTAAATAACTTTGGCATCCATATCTAATAAAGGGCACAGTTTTATTGGAAAGGGTTCAGAGGATGGCTACTACAATGATTTCATGGAGACCTTTCTACATATTTTCTCTTGATAAAAGAAGGATAAAAGGTGATTTTACAAGATTATCTGGCACATCAATAAGATAAAGGCCTCTGATTTCTTTATGCTATATTCTGGAGGCAATAGGATGAGATGACACAAGTTTAAGACTTGGAAAAAGACAGGCTAGGCTTCACTTAAGATCATTTTATTTTTCTAACAGGGTGATTGATTTATGGAATGAGTTACCATCAATAGTAGTGAAGACTATCATTTTACATTTATTTCATAAGGGGAACAATGGCTTCTGAAAATTAAATGGTGGTTTCAAATATTTACTTTTCCCAAGGAAAGATGTGCATGGAGAGCCTTGAAGGACCAAATGGTCCCTTGTTGTTCATAAGTTGTGTTATGTGGTGAAGAAAAAATCCTATCAAGAACAAGTCTTTCCAGAGATCCACTTCTATGAAGTGTGATAAGATTTAAATTACTTGTATGTTAACAATTCATATTCATTCCATGATTTTTCACTGTTACGTCATAACTACCTGCAATGAAAGGACTAAACGATTCCTTCAAGAGGACAATGAATTGTGAAACTGCATTCCAAGATTTCAATATTGGCCTACTTAAACCTACAACCATTTCATCATTGACAAAGGCATTAAATGATCAAACACAAACCAGAAACAATCAGAGACAAATAACTTTTTGTAACAGTTACCTTTATGAAGTGAAACAGTTCTTACTCATTTTAGAAACTCTTAGTACAATTCAACAATGTTTCAGTACAGTGATTAATGAATTTCCAACACACGTAATGAATAACAGCTATATAGTTGAAGGTTCTGCAAGAGATAAACATTGAAGTGGAAGACCATCAAGGTGATAAACAAAATAATGCTGATGGTCCCCCTCAAAAATCGTAACCATATTTTCATTCTCAGAATGTCCAGACAAAATCCATAAAAACCAACTACAACAACACTTTCAAGAGTTATAGAAAATTATTGGGGCATGAAAGAAATGCAATATCATAAACTTCATACTTTCCCAGTTGCATTATTAAATATATACGGACCAAGTAAGCAACAAGTAGGAATACTTATGAAAACATCAGACAAAGAAATAAAGTTTGTTGTAGATAACTTGTGCCTATCATCAAATTCAGTTACAGTGAAACTGGGAAATCTACAGGATAAAGACTGAAAAAAAAACACAATGCCACTTCAAGCCTACTAAGCACAGAAAAATCCACTTTAGTAGAATCAGGGAAGCCTATGTAGGGATGGCTCAGATTATTCATGAAAATGGTATTTTAAATATCTCCTCAATAGGTCATTAAAACTTTATAATACTGTACAGTGTTTCCTTTTATAACAATATCT
>NW_013668249.1:25079-34657 GCF_000517525.1 Limulus polyphemus
CTTTGTAATGACTGAATCACAAGTTCTGGGAATGTCTGTAAATATCATAGCAAAAAGTTTGAATTTCTTGTTCTTTTTTCTGCTGCTTCTTTTTTATTACATGATAACTCACAAAACAAAGCAATGCTATCAACCAATTGCACTGAAGTGATATAGTTTCAAATGGAGTATTTGCTTTTATAAGAATTATTAACTAGCAATAATTTAAAAAAAAAATCATATTATCATTACCCCTTGAAGTTAACTATTTACAGAAATTACCAGCCAATAACAGATAAACAATAAATATTACAGTTTTTTAAAACTTGGTCATAAATACAACCTTCCTATGTCTATTGAAACACTGCATTAAAAAAACCAAGCAAACAAGTAAAAAAAACTTGTCAAAAAAGGAAATAAATGTAGAGACGGCTAATATCAATCCTCCAAAAACAATGAAAACAAGATAGTAGGGATGGCATTTGCATCATCCCTACACAATATCACAGGCACACAGTGTAGTAGAATGTTAACATACAAAAATAGGATAAATCAAGCTCAATTGTGATTGAATAGTTACATATATTGCTTATGTTAATTCTTTCAACCAAAATCCAAACCAGGAAGGTAAAAGCATTTGGATATCCATTTTTTCAAATGATGTAATTATAAGTATGTCACACTAAAGTCCTCCATACTCCTGAAACACCACAACTATATTGATCACAGCAGACACCAGAAAGCAAGAGCTCAGCAACAAGTACACAGTGAAAATACTTAGCCAAAGCACATGAAACTTGGTACAAACTCTCTCTATTTTTTTAAATGCATCAGAAAGTTTCATTTTATATAATTAATTAGTTTTAAGTTGTTTCATTCATATTCAAATGTTTCTTTTGATGAGATATACATAGGATGACTGTAAACAGAAAAATAACTTTTAGTAACAGTTACCTTTATAAAGCAGAACAGTCACTACTCATTATACAACACACACACTCTACTGTGTATATAATTAGACATTTGTCAATTTTCTCTAAACAGTGAAGTAACATTCTTACATATGCAGAAAAGAAAATGCAAATTAAATGTTACATAATGCTGAAATACTAATTCTAAAATACCATCAATAATAAAGTTGTTGAAATACTTATTTTTTAATTAAATTTTAAAATGCAGATATGTATTTGACACCTGAAAGGCACACATAGATGTAATAAGGGCTGAACCAGGTGCTAACAGTATGTGTTTTTTAAGAACTTAATCTCTTTACCATTGTGCAGGTATGATGAAAAAATTCTTGAATTATCTTCATTACCTGTGAACAGATGCACTGCATGAGCAGTACACCCACACATATTAGAGGTTGTAGTTGTTTTAAGCACAGTGCTACACAATGGGCTACATGTTCTCCATCCACCACACTGCACATACTCATTCATCAACAATTCTCAAGAAAATTTTATATTGACTGCATTATCAGAACACAATATAGTCAACATTTATAGAATAAGTGCAGCATTTTAAAGAATTTCTATACTACATGCTTTCAACATTGTATAAAGGATGTTACTTGTGTAAGTAGGATTAGCAAATAAGCAATCAGGATCTCATTTTCTTGTCAGCAATGTTATATCCAAATGGTTCCCACACTTAGAATATTCCCTCACTTTTCCTAGATCTTTCTATTTGATCTATTTTTGTAATGCATTATTAAACTACGATAATCTGTGAAATTGTAAAACATTATTCCTGTATTCTTTAATACAGACATGACAAGATGTATGTTGAGTCACAGTATGCTTAAATGTCATCTTGCAAAGTTTCAATATTATAGGTCAAGCCATTCTCTAATTACTCATACTTTATAAGAAAATACATAACAAAGGCTCTTTATCGTTTTGTTTATGAATCACATTTTTTAAGTTTAACTTAATTCCCAAAAACATTATTACAGCATAAACAAATAAAATCTGCACATACTACAGATCTTAACAATTGCAACTATTACATTTTGACTTTTAGTAAACAGAAGAAACATGCATATTGTTGTATTATGATGTTAATACGTCAAATATTTATTAAAAAAATATTTTCTTATGTGAAAACATGCAAAAGAATGTTCAAACTTTCATTTGCTCACTATACACTGTAGTGAACTCATATTTCTGATATCTATAAAACAAGTGGACACATTAACCAAATTATCCTCTAATTCAATGCACATTGCATTATTTTCATGCATGCTTTGAAACTGTGCATAGGACTACTGACATAGGGACTGTATTATTAATGCACTAAAATTTATAGGATCAAAATAAGTTATTTAATGGAACTAGCTTACCTCTAAATTGAATTTGTTAAGGGCTTTAATGTAGTAGTAAAATGATTCTTCATGACCCAATTACAGGAAGACAAGATGAAGCCTTTTCCCGAGCCTTTACACTAGCTACTGTTTACTTAATCTATTGCAACTTCCTTCTTACTTCATAACAATTTATGGTAAGCAAAAAACTCAAGGTAGATAAAACAATGCATAAAATACAAATTGATGTGCTAAGTGCACCAGAATTAATTTATATGTAATTTTTTACACTAATGATTATTCTTTCACCATCATTGTCCTAAAAGCATCACTGAATCACATGAAATTCACTGACTTTTCCCATTTTTGTCTGTAAAATTCAATTTATTGATGGTTTCCAAGTCAGGTTGTGAGAAGATCTTGAAATGTTTAAGCAACAATGTGTATATACAAAACAGAGAAACACTATCAAAAGTTATTGCATCATACAGTTGTAGGAAGAGTATCATAAGATCTTAGTTCATCATGCAATTCCAGTGGATGATGTTTAGTAGGCTTTGGATTTGAATTTCAACAGGATAATTATCCACAGTACAGTCTTATTGAGTAAGAAGTATTCAGAGAAGAAAGGTGCTGTAAAAGTAATAAACTAGCCAACCCAGAGTCACATTTGAAAATTTGTGGCACAAGTTGAAAATTAATGCTGCAAAACACAAGTCAACTAATTTAAGGCAACTTTGAAAGATCGTACAGCAAAAAGTGGAAGATACTGGTTGATAATTTAAAAAATAAAATATTCCAGTAGTATCAAAGATTGATTGACATACTTATATATATTAAGGTTGAAATAAAAATGACTAAATACTGATTACATAGTTTGTTATTCTTCAAAATAATCTTCTTATGCCTAATTGTAACACTGGGTATAAATATAACATATAAATAAAACAAATCTTTTCTCTTGCAACCTTTAATGAAAACGTGTTAACATTTTTAGCTAAAACTTTTGAATGATACTCAATACTACACACTAAATAGAAGTGTCAAAGAATGGGTCAAATTTCTGTATAAATTAAAAGCACTTTTGTAGCTGTGAATCAGCTAAAATAAAAGCATTCTAAATTTTTATGAGCAATTCTCATATCTGAGCAACATTCTAAAAATACTTATGCATCACTATGTTGAGTTCTAAATGCTTTAAAAACTCATAGGAGAATGTTTACCTGCTTATGGACACTTCCTTCAGATCTGGTTTTATGAGTCTCTACTACATGAAATCAGGCCCATTAACTTGTTTCACTTAAAACTGCAATATAAAATTACCTAATTTCTGAAAAATAAAAAAGAAGAGTTAAATGTGTATAAAAAATAATGAATTACAAACCTAGTAGTAATTTGGCCACATATCGTACTTGATTACCCTGCACCAAAACCTGTGTTCCTTTCTTTGTAACAGAGGGTCCAACACTAGTGCTTGCTGCAATACCAACTTGAATTTGGTGAGCTAACTTTGTAGGGTCAATACCAAAAGTTTCCAGGTTGTATAACAAAGTCACCTAAACATTAAAATAAATAGTGAAACAGAACATAGTGTTTATTCTAAAGTACTAAACTTAAATTTGGAGACAAAGAATTTACTTACTGAAATCCTAATGAAGCATTGAAAACAATGTCACCAATCAAAAATAACAATGAGCAAAACACCATATAAAAGTGTGATCAATAACTCCTATAAAGAAACAATGAAAAAATTTAAGAAAAACTTATCAAAATTTGAAGGCCCCAAATAAAATTACAGTGCAAGAGATGTGACCTTAGAAAGATTTAAAAAATTAAAATTTGGCTTGGATTTGAGTAACTTTTAATCTGTGGAGTTCTAAGCTCCTTAGAGAATTACAGTATTAGATGAAAATATAAATTATAACTTAACTAAATGGCTTGTTATTTTTTTTATAAGTAATGATGTCTATAATCTCTAGTCCATACAGGACCAGATCTGTTAATTAAACAGACCTGGATTTTGCATCTCTAAAACAAATCAAATTAATCAAATCTATATAATGAATATGTAATTTATTGTGTACAAAAGTCATACTAATATACAGGTTGATTAGAAAAAATGTTTTGCAGCTCAGCATGTCATATCTCACAAATAGTATGGCTTAGGAAAATGAAACTGCACAATCTGTATGAAAATTAACACAAGACTTTATAATGAATATATATGTATTTTGTTCAATAAAATCACAGCATACTTAGTGTTTGTATAGATTTCTAGCTTCTGAAATTTTAGAAATTTAGTTGTACTAAATAGTAGAATGTCCATTAACACAGAATATTGCCCATTACTTTACTACAGAATGAAACCAACTAACCTAATTTCTAAAAATATAAAAAGAATTAAACATGTAAAAACCAGAAATAATTACAAAACGTAGCAGGTGCTTACTAATGTAGTAAAGCATTATTATTTTGAATTAAAATTAGAAGTAGACATATAAAAAAGTTCCATTTGAGGAGATCTCACATAATACATGCTTATCAACTCTAGAACCACCACACAAGTGATTTTGACTGTTTTTCATTTTTACAATTCAAATAACCCTGTACGTAAGAAAGGTACATGGTTGTCTGTTTATGATTTTTACTAAATCCACATGTTAAAAATCCCTAATAGAATTTCAAAGGCGGATCACAAAACTCAAAAATCGTTAAAATCCCTTCTACCTAGAACTTCCAAAGACTAGCCCCTTTGACTGTTCTTTGCAATACGTGATTTTATACAGTCGAGACAGCTTAGTCTGCTATGTGATCATTAGCCAATCAAATGATATGTCCACTTTCATCTCAATCTTGTTTGGTTCCTTTATTCAAGTTCAGTAGCTAGCTCTAAATAGCATTGAGTTTTTCATTTAGTGATAAATTTTTTCCTTATACTTGTTTATTTACTTTTTTTTTATAAGATGGCATACTTGGGTTACTAAGTTATAGATTGTATTCTAAAGCTTTATAAATTTTACATAGAATAATAATAATAAAATAGGTAATAAAATATCGTGAAGACTGTTTTGCTCTTTCAAATGATAATAAAATTATAATTACTTCTAGAATTAGGTAGGCATTAGGCCTGTTGAAGGAAGATGATAATGAACGAAAATAAGAATTCTCAGTTTTGGTCATTCACCGGTTTTTGACTTTGGGATGCTCTGGATAGCTGAAACGTAACATACATGCCAGATATAAAGCGACTATGCCAGGTACTCTTCATATCTAGTACATGACGACTCATAGAGAAGATAATCCAGATGATATTTGTATTGCTTTAATGTGGACGTCTATGCTATCCCTACATAAAGAGTGCTAGTGCACTCTCTGATATGTAACAAATACAATTCACTATTTTTTTATCTTGCAAGTAGCCTGTAGTTTCAAAAATGGCTGAAAGAAGATGTCCACTCAACAAGTTATTCAAATGCTTACAACTTTGTCAGAAGATTATTCTGATATAGGGAGTGCAAGTGAGCATGATAAAGCTATGAGTCCTGGATTTGTGAAACATCACTGCAAATGAAAGTGAGGAAAGTGCAACTACTGCAAGAACAGCTCTCCAGAGGCATACAAAATCATGGAAGAAACAGCAGTCCTAGGGAATGCTCTGCAGTACCAGCTGTTTTGCCAGTATTGCCTCCTGCAGTAGCTGCAGGTGCTTCATCTATGTCAACCACTTCACCAAAAATAACAGTACCAAGCACAGCATCACTAGTACAAACAGGCATTCAGAAAACTGGGAATTATGGAACTACTTAAGAAATTATAAGTCATGGCATTGAGACTGTGAGAAGATGGGTTATACAAAATGTTTTCACTAAAACTTTGGGTACCAAGCAATAGGCAACATTGATAACTCTCTCAGTGTTTTCTTTTATTGAGTGATATGCAAATGCTACACCACATATTGAAGCAGAGGCACACAGGGTACAGAATGATGATTCCCAAGAAATATCTTTGGAAGAATTACAAGCATTTATTGCATTATTGTATATTTGTGAAGCTAACAGTGAGAAAGGCATTTACTTAGAAAGCTTTTCATCTGTTCAATGAACAATTCTTTTTTTTTTTTAGAGACAATGTAATGGAATCGTTAGAGATACCTTGAGAATTTTGCATTCTGATTTGAGAGGAATGAGAAATATCTGACTTGAGACAGGTAACTTTGCCCTGGTGTCAAAAATTTGGAATGGCTTAATTGAAAAGAGCATTGCCTGCTACAAGATAGGTGAGATCATTACAGAAGATGAAAAGCTATTTCCCACAAAAGTATGGTATCTCTGAACACAATACGTGGCAAACAAATCAGAGAAATTTTGAATCAGGTTTTGGCTTGCAGTAGATGGTGCCTCAAAATAAACTGTAAATGGTGGCCCCTACCTAGGGAAAGATGAAACTTAACCAGCTGGTCAGAGACTGGTTGACAGTGAGGTACTCAAGCTGATGGCACTATACTTGGGAGAAGTGAGGAAAGTTTTTATTTAAAGTTTTGTATGTAACTGTTTATCTGCTAAATTATTTTAATATATTTATCATAAAATTTAATTTATTGAAGAAATCATTATGTACAACTGTTCAATTTCATATGGTTTAAGCTGTTTGATTTGATAAGCCTAACTAAAACTTTTCAGTTGTATCTGATAATCTGTCTTTTAATTTAATGCAACTGTAGTATGGCAGTATTAGGTATGAGTACTATCCCAGAAGCTCTAGTGTTAAAAGCCATGACAGAAGTACAAAATTAAAAAACTAAGAAGCAGCAGCAAAAGAGAGAGAGAAAGTACACAGTACATAGCTGAGGCCCCTACAAATACTACAAAAATGAAAGTTTTGACTTTTTTCAATTTTTATTTATAAAATTAAACAAATAGATAACTATCATATAATGTTTTAGCACAATGTCCTACACTGTTTTCTGGTATAAAATTATAGAAAAATATGAGAATTATATATTTTTAAACTAAATCTTGAAACAGGTACATCTGGATCTGCATATGGATTGATCTCACCTGACAGTGAGCACAAAAAATGTTACTATGAAATATGGAATTTGTAAAATTTTAGCAATTTTCACAATTTGGAAAACTGAAACCTACTGATAAATCGGATAAACAGAGTAAAATTTAATGAAAGCACAACGTTTCACCTGGTCCTGGTGAAACATTGTACTTTCATTAAATCTTTCATTAAAACATCCTTTAGAGAGTTTCAAAAAACTCAGCTCCACATAGCAAAGACAATTCTTGACATCAAATTTCTCAAGAGATGTCGTGACCATAACCTTATTCCAAAGTTCTTAAACTGTTTGCTAGTTCTGCTAAACAACCATTCTTGGAAAATCATCAATGATATGCAGTTCAAATTATTATGTGAACACATCTGTATCAAATACAGTTCCCTATCAAGACTGTCTGAAGTTTCCTTACAGCAGAGTTCCATTCTAAAGTCAGTGCTGTCTCCTACTGACATTCACACCATTACATGCATTATGGATCAAAACACCAAGAATCTAAAGAAAACTGTAAACAAATGACATGGAAAAACATTCTGACTATTAAAATATCAGTCTCAAAATTCTCCGACTCCAGCAAATCAACATCAACAGAAATCTGGTAAAAAACAAATTGTTTTTAATGTATTTAAACGAAAACTTTCCAGTGCTGAAACCAAAATGTTAGAAAAAGGGTTTAATTTTGCCATTTCTCCTAAAAACTTTCCTGTCTTGGAACTAAAAAGTGGTCTGGAAGATCTTGCCCGGAAAATTGCTGTAAAAAACAGGTCTAAAGATCATGTTTATAAACAGATTTCAAACGAATCAAACCAATGTGACAACCTCACCTCTTCATCACAAGTAATTAAATTACCTTATTTTCTATCTGATCCTTCCATATCCTTTCCACATATTTCCCTTAATAATCCTATTGCTAAAATAAGAGTTTTCAGCTAAAACTCAAACAATAACTATCACAAAATTAGACCAAACTTCAAACCTCCTGAGATCAGTGCAAGAAAATCCCTAAAGAAGGATAGTAACATCATTTTGTTAAAGTCCGACATAGGTAATGCAGTGGTAGTCATAGATCATACTGACTACGTCACAAAAATTAATGAAATTTTACATGACAAGAATCATTTTAAATTACTGAAAGAAAACATAACACCCACCTGTAAAAAGAAACAATGCTCATTTTTATTACAACTAAAAAAGTCCAAGTCTCTTACTGATCCGCTATATAATTTTCTCAGACCATCTGACTCGTGTACCCCACAAATTTACAGTCTTCCTAAAGTTCATAAACCTATTTATCCTCTAAGACCTATTGTATCAGCCTTTGGGGCATTTAATTTCAACCTAGGCAAATACCTAACGTGGATATCTTTTCCTTATGTCAGCAGTGCCTCATCTTTTATATAAAAAAAACGAAGAATTTGTGAACAAACTTTAACATTTCGACACACTTTCCATTCTTGCCAGTTTTGATGTAAAAAGCTTATTTGCACAAGTACCTGTTTCTGAAGCCATCAGTCATGCTCTTGAATGTTTCAATAACGATCCCTCTCCAAGATGTTTACTCTCTTCTGAAATTTTGAAAAACTGTCTATATTTCCCAACTTCCTGTAACAACTTTCAATTTGAAGGCGTCAATTATGATCAAATAGAAGGATTAAGCATGGGAAATCCTATTGTCCCCATTCTCACAAACATTTTAATCATTAGAATTTTTTTTTGTAGTTGATGTATCTGATGATGCCAGGTTAACCTGGTGAAATGTTGTACTTTCATTACATTTTACCCTGTTTATCCGATTTATCAAGTTTACTTTTTATGTAGCAAATACCTTTTTGTTGCCCGACCTTTGAACCACAACTATTTCTATTGGCTGAAGTTCTCCTTTATACAAAACAGGCTGCTGTCCAGGAAATACTACTTCATATGCTGGTCGCATTTTAGAAATACACCTACAAAAAAAAATTCAATACATTATCAGCTCACTTGGAAGAATATAATAAAATTATATTCCATGGAGTATTTTCAGCTGTTTCATTATTAAAATAATCTACTGAAGTATTATTTTTCCATAAAAGAGTGGAAATGTGGATTTTCAAAATCAGTATTAGGGTACAGACTCATCACTTATACCTGTTAACCCGATGACTACCGGTACTAACTTTCTTAGTAGGCAATGCAAGTGTGCATTTGTGAATTGAAAAAATGACAGAGAACTTATCTTTTAATGGATTTCTG
>NW_013668249.1:34708-53713 GCF_000517525.1 Limulus polyphemus
TCAAAAAATTGTTTAAGATATTTCCAATAAGATATTAAAACTTTTAGCCAATCCTAGTGGAAGGTGTCAATTTCAGTACCAATTATTTCAATTGCTGTATCTCCCATTTGACAAATCATAGGATGATAAGGAAAGCACGTGATGAAACGTTGTTCTCTGGATTTTACAATATGAATGTGGGTGGTGCTTATTATAGTAACTGCCATTTTATGTAGAGGTTATATTTAGTGCTGACCAATAGGGCTTTTCTGTAAGCATTAGAAAAGTTGCTTCTGGAAAAAACTGCATGGGATATACGTGACTTTTATTTTTCTTATATAGTAGCTTAAGTCATGCTGCATGGTATATCTGTTTATAATAATCATTATATTGAAAAATTAACTCAAAATACATATATTTCTTAGGAAATAAGTTGATCCACGATTGTTAGGGTTAAGAGTTACCGAGTGGCGAGTGCAAAGTCTTTACAGGAATTAGACTTAGGACTTTGAACTGAAAGAGTTTGCGATTTTTTATATTCTTTTGAATTTAAATTTGTAGTCTTAAGCTCAATAATTTAGCATAATTTTATATTTAGTTCAAAATAATAATAATATGATTCAGTATTTAGAATGAAAAACTTGTGTGATTTGTACGTAATACTATTAGTACCACAAAAGAATTTTATATTTTTCCTTCCTACAATATTTGCTTTGTAGTAAAACCCACACTTCTGTTGTTATTGCGTTAGAATTAAAACAGTCTAACTGATATATATATATAGTTTATTCTGATATTTCGCAAATGGTTCAAACTCAGTAGTGACAACAATAAAACCCATATGTTGGTTGTGAAACAGGCTAAATACTAAATAATACAGGGAAGCTATAACATTCTCACAGTTGGGGGTCTCAATACATTGAAGTACTTAAGTTTCGCATTCCAACATAAATCTTGCCTGTAATGAGAGGAATGTGACCAGGACTAATCTTTTAAGTGCTGTAAAGTAATTTTCTTTGTAATTTATGGTGTTTGTAGCATTTGGTAATCTCTTCTAACAGGATGTATCAAGTAATAAGGGGTCAGGCTCAGGTGGTGTTTATTGCAACCACCTGTACTATAAACTGTTACATACATTTGTTAGTAGTGGCAATTAGTTTTGTCTCTATTCTGAAAAAACATACACGGACATATGTTGAAATAAACTTGTTTGAAAGTTCAAAGAAATGATATTCAAGTACCGAAAAGCTTTCTTACTATCATATCTACAGTAACGTTCAAATGCACACGCGCTCGGTTGAACGAGAGTGACCACCAAAAAGGGTGAGATAGTTTACGGACAACATACAAAGTTCATGCTGCTGACCCCACGGTTTATTCGGCACAATAAACACAAAAGTACGACTGCAATGAAACATAAACATAAATTTGTAATAAAAATATATTTATGAAACAAAATTAAAATGTTTTTATGTACATATATAAACATGAAATCCTGGTTAAAAATGAAAATACTCATTTATTGTTTAGGTTTATTTACAAATATTATTTACGGGTCTGTATATTACTTGAAACCATAAGAAGTATACGTGATTATTAAAAAAATTAAAAATAGATAAAATTTGCATTTTATGGAGGATACAATTTTTTGGGGATTTCAAAATAATGTACTAAAACATTAAAAGTAATAAGTTCAAATCTGTAGCAAATACAAATATTGTAATCCTTTCTAATAAATACGATTTCCTAATGTAATTTTCCAAGATATTAAAGATCATAATGCAAAAAAACTAAATTTATTAAAAGTAATAGGCTTTATGTTTCTTAAACTACCTACATTTGTCAAAGTAATTATGAATTTTCAAAAATATTTGTCCACTAGTTTTATTTTTGGAATGAAATATAGCAAGACTTGCATTGCCTACTAAGAAAGTTAGTAGCCGGTAATCATCGGGTTAAGCTATAAAAAAATATACAAGCTTATGCTTGTGGATGGGTTTGATTTTTCAACAACTTCCTTTTTTAAACCCGTTGATGTAAAATATTTCACACTCTAGTCCACTATTTTTCAAATTGACAAAATTATTTTTACAGTCAAGAAGGAACTGATCAGCACAAGAATATGAACAATTTACACATTAATAGTCAATCATTTGTATTAACCAACAAAAATATTTTAACTGGCCTCTTTTTTCTTTTACAGCATTGTGATATTAATTATTCTATTCTCTCATTAAATAACACTGAGAGAAAGACAAACAAAGTATTCACTTCTGGTTTCAAAATTATTATATTTTTTTACAGTGTAGTCTTTAGATTTCCAATATAAGGGAGCCCCCCCAATGGCACAGTGGTATGTCTGCGGACTTACATAAAGTGCTAGAAACTGGGTTTCGTTACCCATGGTGGACAGAGCACAGATATCCCTTTGTGTAGTTTTGTGCTTAATAACAAACAAAAAACCTATATAAAAGTTTTGATTAAAAATTGTTCCATTAAGCTTGGGTAATGTAGTACATATCATCATTCATCACCATGGTCACATGTCAGATTATAGCTTACTGTATTCATAAATGTGACAGAAAATTTATGTTTTGGTGCAATGGTAAGAGGTGGTTTGCATATCAGTGCACTATGGTATCCACATACTAAATATCAACACAAGCCTTAAAGACTTGTTTCATTAAAATCTCCATTTTTCTTGTGCTCACTGATGAATAAACTTTGGATTAGTTTTATATCTAATCTATTTCTGCGCACACACACTATACTTCATACTTCTTTAGATGTGTGGTGTACAAACTTAAAATGTGTGTTTTATCCTCTCAGTTGATAAATAACTTTTCCAAATTTCTGTACATACTGAGCATGTCTTCTTAATATGGAAAGTCAGTCAAGGGAGCCACTAAGATACACTTGCTCAAGTTACTCACAGAACTGAGTAATTAAGGCATCATATATGCTCTCTCTTAGTAAACATTGCTATAAAACAACATATAACACTGGTTGCACAGGAAAGCATACCCTACAATGGGTTCAGAAGGTCAAAATAATACCCTTTCAATGAGTTTATTGAGAGACTCTCCAGTAAAATGATCAGGCATCACTGTGGAATGAGATATTCTCACCTTAACTCTCTCGCAATGGGCTGGGTTAAAAAAGCAAGTTTGTGATCCCAAATTGACTTTTACAGTTTCCCTATACTTCTAATATGCTTTGTGTATCTTGATGAAATTTTGCAAGATTTCAGTAATCATTAAGAGTCATTTGTAGACAAAAAGTCAATATTAATAACGTATTTTCACTGAAAATTTCTCCCTTGATGTATGGATTCAAAGTGTTGACTGCTCTGAGTGCAAAGTGATTTTTATTTCTATAATCACTAAAACTTCCTTAATAAATTTAAAACTTTTTATTCAGTAAAACTTTATATTTTATCTGTTATTTTCTCTATTCTAACTCTACATGAGGTTGGTCAATTTGCCTGATATTGTAACAACAACAAAAAAAATCTAAATTACCTTTTTTTCTTTCTAGAATGACTTCAAATTGTAACATGAAACTACATTTGTTTATATATAAATTTTTAATGTTGTGAAGATATATATAAAATATTAAAAGTTAGTAGTATCAGATCTATAAAGACTATATGAGTACAAAGAGGTCATGTGGTCGGTCAAATCGACCGAGTCCATGTTAAGAGAGTTAAACATCAAAGAAAAATACTGGCAATTTCTGAAATGGAGGATGTGGCTAGTGGGCATAGTAGGAGGGGTCTAATTTTCTGTTTTATGGCTCTGTAACCAAATAAGATGGAAAGGTATAAAAAATTATGATTTGCCTGAGCCATGACAACAGTATAATAAATAAAGACAAGAGGTAATAGCTAGAGAGCAAATGTCACAATTCTAATACTAGGAGAAATTCAAGATTTGTTTTTAATATTGCCTTATAAAATTAGGAATTATCAGCTATATTTGTTATGCCCAATTTATTCATATACCATGATAAGAAAGCAGTTTAATTAAATTTTGAATGTAACTTACTAAAAGTTTGTAACATGCACAGAAAAATATTCCCATGTGGAAAGTGTTATGAGAAGTGGTTTTTGGGGGTGCAAGAAAAGAAAAATCCAGCAGTACCAGCTGCATTGAACCTACCTCAACCAGACTGTTGAAATCAAATGAGTAACTCAGATTGAGCTTGAGCTTTACTGAGGGCAAATCAGGGTTATTTTAAAATCAACTACCTTTACCTAACCATGCAATAAGATATGCAAAACTATCTGTTACAACTGACTACACAGCAGATCCAGGAAGGTTTGAAGTGAAATGTAATTTTTGCTTCATTCTCAAGAATGGTATAAACTAGACATGACTAGAGAAGCAAGGCTCTGACTACACATAGTTAAAGTCAGCCAAAAACAAAAGTAAACATCTCTGACCTGTAGTCTGACATTGGTATCCTAGGGCTTCCAATGATATAATCATCAGTACAGCAGAATGTAGCTGAAGCTAGCAGTATCATTAGTATTACATTTGTCAAGTTGCATCCCTACCTTGTTTCTGTACTTTTTAACATTGCCATCTCTACATGGGACCGACCTCACAACCAATTTGTGCCTGTTATAGTTTCATGCTATAACTTTTAATTTAATAAGTGAATTAGTTATGACCTTTGTACTCGGTTGCTGCTTGACGTAGGTTGCTAAGCCTTTAAAAATTTTGCACGTGGAGGATATGAAACAAAATATTTTTTTTAGGTTTTATATATATACATTTGAATAACTAAAAAATAATAAATTACTACATCAATAATATAGAATTCTCTTATAATTTATAAGCTTAGTAAGCTTTATTTGGGTAAAAAAAATGACATTTCGAGCACACTAAAGACACAATCTACCTCATTTAAATCTTGGTTCAAAAGCAAGAAATGATGGAAGGAACATTAAAAAGGTTGAGAAAACCACTAGGGTACATTCTGAGCTTCCGATTGGTTATTAATGTCATATATATAGAAGTAAGTTTATATAAGGGAGCATTTCCAAAAATGGAAAGAAGTGGGTTGGGTGCCACTGTGTTTGATTTGTTATGTGAGCAATATCTTAGCAAATAGAAAAGATAAGACCTTCTTATTTTATACTTTAGATTGTCAATATCTGTAATTTGAGTTTATAATTCATATGAAACTATAGACTTAGTATTTTGACTTCATAAACATCTAATTTGAACCAGTGCTGCATTCAATATACCACGTGACACACAAAAATCGATGTTTATCTGTGTTTTTTTAATATCTACTTTTAAATTTAAAAATTGAGTAATGTATAGTTCTAAAATCTGATTTATAATTTACAGTTTGATACCAAACTTATTGGCATAAATTCATGAAATAGTAGTTCAATAAAATTTTGATGTGAGTCAACAAACAAGATGACATGGCCTTTCACCTGTGACCTGTCTCGAAAGGGTTAATATCATATCAGTTTTGTCAGTTTCTTCATTGCACTTGTAGAATGACCTCAGATACTGATGTTATACTACACAATTGGCTACAATAGATTATTAATCATCACTAGTCATAATCTTGACTTCTTGGGAATTAATGTTGAGAAACCTACAGTAAGAAAAATACGCTGTATCATCCCTATATTCATGTTTGCATCATTTTACATTTACAAAATGTTTTTATTACTTGTTTTGTGACATTTTTACCCCTGACTGAAAGTTAGTGTATTCTATGAATGTGTGTAATAAAATTTAATATTATGTGTATTGATTTTTGTGAACAGAAAGCTATAGAAGGAGAACTTAAACCTCATCATATTTTGAGAATTACTTTTAGAACTGAGAATCAATTAGATTATAATCTTCCATTACAAGACTGAGTACAATCAAATCTGTAACCAAGTTCATCCCCAGGCCACCCACACAAACCTGCATTCCCTCTCTTAAATCAAATGCAGTAATTTCACCTATCAGAATATCTTCCCTACTTGTCCTCTTATTTGTCCATCCTGCATTCTCCTTTACCAAGTTTTTTCCAAGGTGATCTCCCATCTCTGTAAATTCTGACTCTTATGTTTTCATTTCATACATAATATAAGGGTTGGCTCCCTAAAGACACCGATTATATAGTGCACAAAGCATTGAGTATTGTACACATTACAGTCATCTAATGTTCATTTATTACTGGCTGGTAGTTCCTATTTCACCCTGTACTTTTAAAGGAGCACAAGATTTCTGTAAGAAATCTAACTTCAAGTGGTAATAATAACATCATTTACAATAGGATTATGATAACCATGCTTAGTGATAACTGTCCATAGGCACTTTTAAAATGCTTTTCTGTCATACTAAAGCCATTGTAAAAACTTCACACATTTTTTTGGCTAGCATGGGAAAAGAAAAATGAACACTTTGGCTCTTTAGCTAGTTCCAAGTTCTTCACTTCAGCAACACTTTTCAATGATATTGAGAGTCTCACAAGCTGTGAAACACTTGATAATGGCAATTAGGTGCTCAAATAAGGCTAAAACTCAACCTTACCAGTTATTTGTATGTATCATAGAGTAATAGATTGAATACAGCAGCCCATCCCTATATAATAAACAGTACTGTGCTTACTTATATACGTCACAGAATTATAATCCCATCTGCTTGTGCAGATGTCTGCAATAATAACACTCACAGAATACTTTTGGTCAAATAAGTTTCACAACCTGCTTTGCTGCTGTTTCATTTGTTTATTTTTTAAAATAAAACAAAAAATACAAATACTGTAAGTCATAATATATGAAACTAAAACAATATTTACAGTTCTTGGGAACAAGATTTTCTTAATGTTCTGAATCTGCAGACAAATATTTTTTATATGGAGGTTCTTCTTCAGGAACACTAAGTGATCTGCTTCTTCACATTTTATGATTCAGTTTCTGTTTTTTCTGAAACAATAAGCAGTGTCTCTCACATTCATATACCCATTCTTTAGGTCTTGTGCTATTGTGTCTTAAGTAGCTTTAACAACTGGCAAGTCATCATTGCAGTTCTCTGCATTCTATAGGATTAGGACATGCAGTAGTGCTACTATTGACAATTCAGAGATTCACTTCTTAGACATAACAGTTGTGGCATTCTTCATTGCTTTAAATGCACTGACAAGATCTTCTCCACAGGCTATGTCTGTTTTGCTCAAAGTGTTGATATTTTTTTCATTTTTTATAATTTCCTTTGAGAGCAATGTGGTATATACAGCTTGTTACTGCTCCAAAAATCTTTCAACTGTAACAAAGGCACTGTTCAACCTAATAATAACATCATGAACACTACCCTCTCTGCTGTAAAAAGATTTTGCATGACTTGTTCTTTAATATGCTGATATAACACATTAACAGCATTTTCAGGTAAGTAACGACAAGTAGGAAGAGTAGACTTTGGTTCCAAGAAATTAATCATTTTTTGAAATCCTTCATTTTCCACAGAACAAAATGGATATACATTTCTGTAAATGAAATGCACTACGGATTTTTTAATATTTTTAATCATACAATGGACAAAAGCATTTTTATTCTTCACATACACACACCTTACACTCTGACTTGTTAGAGTTTGAGTTAGTCTGATGTCATCAATTCAAAAACATACCTTGAATACAAATACCTTTGTAACTCATCTGATTTTTTGTGTAAAACAGACTTGTATACTTTACTAACAGCTTGCCATATTTTATTGAGATAAACACAGTAAATTTAGAATTATAGACAACATTCCTTCCCAAACACGGGATCAATCAAATGGATCAAGCCCATGCCCATTCAGTTAACTAAACACACAGCAATTTCATAAATATCAATATATTAAGATGTTGTACTTGTATTTTCATGCCAATGTCCCATTGCTGCCTGTGGTGATGAAGATGTGTCATCAATCTGATGGTACTGCAAACTTAAATTGGCTGTATTCTCTGAACACTTGATTCGCGCTACTTTTAGCTAACAGCATGACTCTTATTAAAAACATCGGGCAAGTCAATACTGCAAACAAACTCTAAATGAGTCCACAATGTCAATTTGAAAGTAACCAGTGCAGGTTGAATTTTGCAGTCTTCCTTTATAAATGGGCATGATCAATAACTATAACCCATGCATTTGGGTAGTCAAAGTGTGCATGTCACAACCTTTTTACAGTTATATTCAAAATATAATTTGACAACTTTATGATCAATGTATTTCAATAAATTTGGCATCAAAGTGTAATTTTTATATTGCAAATTTTAAATTCTTAATTTAAAAAGGAGATATTCAAATAAATTCTCAGTGGTCTGTATCATGCGACATTTTTTTGCTACAAATTGCCCACTTTTGATTTTCTCACCACCCATATACGATGTCCTGAGCTTAACATAAATTACATAGTCACAATATAGAATCAGTAAGGCATATTACAGATTCACTGTTGCTATCATCTACTTCACATTGACTAGGTAAGTGAATTATTTTAGGTGCTTATAGCTTAGTTAGAAAATTATAACTTATAATACTTATATGACATTTTTTTCTTTGTTCATATTAATATTTTGTGATCTAAGCTGCATTTTTGAAATAAATAAAAAGACTATTTGATGTACTACTACCATTGGTATAAAAAATTAGGACTAAGTTTCATCAGGGCTGATATAAAAAAAAAAGAAGTGGTTACAAGGTTGGTCATTTTGCCCAAGCCCTCATATGAACTTATGAAAAGATAACCTGCCTCTGCTGACCTTTGACAGCTAGTTGAAACTTCCTTACAAACACACACATATAGTGGTTCACAGGTGAGGTTGCTCTGATACTAATAGTTAATATTCTATGGTTATCAGTGATGACAAAAACATATATCAATATACTGACAAAGCCATATACAGTCCTGATGTCAAGGTTTTTAATTTTCTGCAACAGGACGTGAAATATGAGGAGAATAATCAATCAGGTTAAAGAATTAATTAATCAAAAGTACAAGTGGCCTCAAATGAATTAATAAAACCCATTTCAGCTAAAATTTATATTTTAATATCATTTCTTGACAGGAAACAAAAACATTATATCTCTGAGAAATAAAAATCCTCATTGATAGTATTAGACCAAAAGAAAACACATTTATATGAAATTGTATGCATATTTAGTAATTTAATTTTTCACTTTAAAATAAAACCTGAATTAAAATTAAATGACACTTCTCATTGCATACAATTTTTACAAGTAGTATTGTTTCCCGGTACTAGGATAATACACAGAGTGAAAAAGTCTAACATGTGTACTTGGTTTGTATGCAACACTGCCTGTTAGAAAGACTGACATAAACATGTGATTTAATTCCTGATGTTAATGTCTCTAGAAAAAAGATTTGTGCACATATTTAACACTTCCCTCACGAGGCAGGATAACATTCTTCGATACAAGCTTGGGAATAGTTTATAAAGTGTCAATGCAGGAATGTCCAAAGAGGCATTTATAGGATTTAATTAGTCAAGAGGAATAAACCTGTGTTTTTGTTTTTGAGTTTTAAAAACAAATGACAAAACTACAAGCAATTGAATGCATTATCAGAACAATACAAAACCTGGTGGCAAACAAAGAATAGGGACTTGAACAATAGTTTGATCTTGATTGATGCTTTGTATTCTGATATTGTTTTGATTTTTATGCTTACTGAGAGATGAATGACTTAACCTTAGCATCAGTTGGATAAAGGGCATACCAAAATTAAAATACAATTTTTGCCAATTGTCAAAATAAAGGCTTTTACTTATACTTCTTAATAGTATAACTATACACTGTGTTGTTGTTGGGTATAGGATTCTTGTACAGTAGGTGTCTGTGACTTTTTTTGATAAATTCAATGATAACTGAATGGCAAGCACTTCATTTGTTTTCAAAATAATATATATATATATATTCAGAATAAGTTAAATTTATGTAACACAAATTCTTCACACTATGGAGATTATAGGTGTATCATAAACACTATATATATATATATATATATATATATACAGTTCTCTTCTTCTTGACAAAAGTCCACTTAGGCCTATTCAATTGCTTTAGAATTTCAGTTGACAAGCCAACTACCTCCTTTGTTATTACCTCACTAGTATTCTGTGTGAATCTCTTACAATTGTGGTGTGAGTTACCACTGTTGTATATTACTCTTCCTGTAATTGTTTTATCTTCTTTTTTAAAAATATCCTCTGTTCCTTTTGTCAAATTGCACTCAGGCTGATTCACTTACCTTAGAACCACGCTTTGATGGAATAAATTCTTCTTCTTATCTCCCTTCCTACCATTAGTCTTACTCATATTAAACATTAGGCCTTAACTTCTATAGTAATTAACTTTACACCGAACTTTACCTTGGCCATAACTTTACTCTCTTATGCTATTGTCTGTCTGTTGTTTCCGCTCATCTCAAACTAGTGATATGTTTATCACTTAATCGTCTGCCTGCCTTCTAGAAATCTCAATATTCTCAAAGTCATTGTATTTCACGCGACATTCAATAGTCTCAATATCAATGAATTATAAATACAACTTCCAACAATAGTCTGCTTTTAACTCTTATTATAACAGAAACTAAAGAATCATACACATTCACTCACAAAATAAATTAATCAATAATATCTAAACCAAACAGTCTTTTATATCATGACATAAATCCCTCTTCAAGAGATGAATTTACAATATTTGTTTTTATTATATACAAAGACTGTTCTTAGTTCATACACAAAATATGATCCCACATTTGCAGTCCCTTTGATAGCTTCAATGCCGATTCAGTAGTTCTGAAGGTACAATGCCCACCTCATGATTATCGCACTGTTGATCTTGCATCTCTGAATGTATGAAAGTGATTGATGATCTGTCTGGATGATGAACTTCTTCCTGTATAGATAGTTCTGGAACTTCTGAATGGCAAATATGATGGCCAGATACTCTTGTTCAATCACGGAGTAGTTCTTCTCACTATTTAACAGCTTTTTACTTGTACATGTTACTGGAAACAGTCCATCTTCGTGTTCTTGTAAAAGTACTGTCCCAATTCCAATGTCTGAAGCATCAGCTTGAACAATAAATGGTTTGTTGAAGTCTAGCATTCTAAGAATTGGTGAGCTTCCCAACATGTTCTTTAATTTCTGGAATGCCACTTGGTATGGTTGTTCCCACTTCACCTTGTTGGGCAAGCCTTTCTTGGTCAGGTCAGTCAACAGTGCAGTAATTTCAGCATAATTTGGGATGAATTTCCAGTAGTATTCCACTAACCCCAGAAGGATCTAACTTGCTGCTTGGTCATTGGAGCTGGCATATCTTGTATGTGAAATATCTTTTCCTTTCCATGGCTCTCTGTCTGTCCCCCACTTTATGTCCAACAAACTCCAGCACAGAATATCCAATGTAGCACTTGGATGGTCTGATAGTGAGGCCTGTTGCCTTCACTCACTGGAATAGTTATCTTAAGTCTCTTCTGGTTGGTCTTCCCATCTCACAGTATGTGTCAGAACGTCACCCACATAGTGCTCAAAGTGGTGTTGCGCAGCATCCTCCTCTCCATGTGGTTGAATGTTGCTGCTGAGTTGACTAACCCGAATAGTATTCACTTAAATTGGTAACATCCATCTGGTGTCACAAATGCTGTCTTCTCTATAGATCTTGTTTCCATTGAGGTTTGCCAATAACCCTTACTGAGGTTGTTCTTTAAAAAGAACTTGGCACCATCTAGTTTTGCCATGATGGCCTCTGGGTTGCCCATAAATTCGGAGTCGAACTTCATCATGAGGTTCAGCTTCCTGAAGTCTATGCAGGAATTATTTGATCCATCCCTCTTCTTCAAGATTACAACTGGTGAACCATAGGCTGAATTTGAAGGATCAGTGATTTCAGCTTCCAACATTGCCCGAACTTCCTGCTTTATCAGGTCTCTCATTACATAAGGCAGCTTATAGGGCTTCATTCTGACTGGATCCCTGGTTGTGGTCTTGATCTTGTGTTGCACAAGGCCTGTCTTTCCTGGTATATCTGTGAAGATATCTACATACCGGCAAGTAGTTTTTTTAACACTTTTTTTCCACTTGCCAGTCAGTTCTTCCCTGATGTTGACATCTTTGTATGTTTCATTCCACCTAATGGTCTTATGTCTAGTAGGTCCTCATCTTCTTATACAAAGTCACTGTCTTCTTGTTCAGCATCTATGACGGCCACAACTGCAACATCCATCTCTGTTTCAATAGCTGCACCTGTTAGGTTTTCCTCTCCCAAAATACTTCTTCAACAGATTAGCATGGTATATCTTGGTGTTCCTGTTCACATTCACCTTGTAGTCCATTCTGTTGAGTACTTCCTGTACTTCAAAAGGTCCTTTCCATTGCAGGGTGAGTTTGTTGTGGTCTGTGAGCAGCAGAAGTACTAAGATCTTTTGTCCAACTTTGAAACATCGATTCTAGGCCTTCTTGTCAAAGAAATGCTTCTGACTGCCTTGAGTTGCATACAAATTCTGTCGAGCAAGTTGACAGGTCTCCTCCAGTTGGTTTATGAGGTTTAACACATACTGGTATGTGTTCCTTACTTCTGACTCTTCTTCTCCCGTCCATAGCTCTTTCAATATTTGCAACATACTTTGTACTGTTCTTACAATACAGTAACTCTAGGGATAGAAAATCATGTACTTGCTTGTGGGACTTCTTGATAAGCAAATAATACTGCCTATAAGTACCTGTCCCAGTCATGTGGTCTCTTTTGGCACATCTTCTTTAGCATGCTCTTTAAAACTCCACTGACTATTTAAGAAAGTTCATTACATTTAGGATTGTACAGGGTGGTAAAGAGTTGCTCAGTGCTGATGAGTCTGCACACTTCCTGCATCAGTTCTGAAGTAAACTGGGTTTCTCTGTCATTCAGGATTTCTCTCAGAAAGCCTACTCTGAAAAATATCTCTAGGAGGGCTCCTGCTACTCTCTCTGTCTCTATCTTCACCAGTGCCATTGCTTCCGGTTAATGTGTCACATAGTTGACTACTGTCAGTACATACCGATTGCCCTTTTCATACACAGGTGCTAGTGGCACAATCAAAGTCCACAGTTACTCTGCTGAATGGCTCTTCTATAAGAGGCATCTCCCCAATGGTACTTTGGCTATCTTCCCTCTAGGTACTGTCCTTTGGCAGATGTTACATGACCTCCAGAATCTACTCACATCTCAGATGACTCCCAGCCAATGGAAGTTACTGGTGATTCTGTCTGCCATTTTCTTTGTTCTTAGGTGTCCTCCCACAATTGATTCATGAGCCAACTTCATTACTTGAGTTCGGTATTCTGTTGGTACTATGATCTGTTTAACTTCCCCAGTATAACTGCCTCAATAGATTTGGTATAGAACTTTCTGCCGGTCATCTATTCTATAAGTATCTTTCCCTTTTGTTTTGTGTTCAACTTTCTCCTGGGCATTGTCCCAAAGTTTCTGCAGTGAAGGGTCTTTCTTCTGTGCTTCCTTCAGTTCTTGCAAACCTAAATTCAGGATATTGCCTATTGACATTTGCACAGGTTTGATATCTTGTTTGCTCTTCTTTTCTTGAGCTCTGGTCATGACAGCAAATGCTTCGTGAATTCTTTTTCTGTTTAGTTCCTCCAAATTTCTACTACCTGGTATGTTTCCTATCACCAGCCATGTACTGATTCCTTGATACACATGGCCTCAGGTTCTCCTATATAATATGGAGTATCCACTTTTATTTTTGCTACGGGAAACTTTCTCACTGTCCCATCAATTAGCACACACAGGTGTACCTTGTTTCTCATCTGACCATCGGATACTAGACTGGTTCTCACTACTGCACCCAGTGTCTTGTGGAACCTTCACTTCCTTATCTCCAACATAGCCTTCACATATTGGCATATTATGATTTGTTGGCACCGCTTGATATTTGTCACATGCTTTCATCACCATTGGCACTGTTGATCCATTTGCTAATTTGAGCCGACCATTAGTGGTGCACTGATCAATCACATTTTCTTGTATAAAATTTGACAAGTAGTCTTGATTCTCTTTCTTCTGGCAGCAGGATCTATAATGCCAGTCACTCTTTTCTTGTTTCTAACCATCACTGTCTTTGTAAATGGTACCAGCTGCTTTATGTTGAGGTTTCTGCTGTTGTTTGCTGTTATTGGACTTGCACTCTTTTGCAATGTGCCCCGTTTTATAACAAACAAAACATCTCTTTTTCTTTCTGTCTATTAACCTCCTGTCACCTTTGGTAAACTCCTGCTTCTGGTCAGCCATTAATGGTTTCAAATTTATCTGGACATTCTTGGACTTGCCAGTTATACTACCTCCATGGGCTTCCATATATTGTTCTGCCAGCTTGATCATCTTGTCTACATCTTTTAAAAACATCCTTTAAAAACAGTGACATGTCAGTTGAATACATAGTCATGAATTGTTCATGCCAGTCCCTGAAACTATTGCCACATTTGGCCATGTCAGCCCATTTTGTGAAGTATCACCATAGACTTGCCACAAAATGAAATACAGTTTCTCCAGTGTAAGGTGTGATTTCTCTGAACTTCAGGGGAAAACCTTCTTCAGCAAGTTCATATCATTTCAGTAAAGCCACTTTTAACTTGTCATAGTCCATGGCATCTTCTGACATCATGCCTGCATATACTATACTTGTAGGCCTTTTCCTGTGAGAAGTGGGCTGAGACAGACTGCCCAGTGACCTTTGTCCCATTTCTGACTTTGGGTAAATCTTTCATATCTCTCTAGGAAAGCATCCATGTGATCTTTTTGTTCATCAAATTTGGGCAGCTTAGATCAGGTGGCCCTGACTCCATTGTCATTCTTGTGTCCTTCTTCCTTCAGTTGGGTGAGTTTTGTAATCTCAATTTGTGCTCTTATTATCTCTATTTCTAGTCTCTCTTGTCTCTTTTTTCTAAATTTGTATTCTCATTCTCTCTATTTCTAGTTTATCCTTTCTCTATTTGCATTTTCATTCTATTTCCAGTCTCTCCTTTCTCTCATTTTCTTCTTTCTTAATTTGTTTCTTCTGTTGCCATTCTTCTCTCTCTAGTTCTTGTTGTTTAACAAACTCTCTCAGTTCACTGTTATTTAACCCAAGTTGAGGTCCTCTTTACATCCATTTATCAAATTACCCGACATGGTTGTATAGCATATTTGTAATCTCTACACTATTTTCGTTACTACTACTGTTGTGTGTACATAGACCTACATGTTTCAGCTGTCTGTCAAGTTTTCTTCTATCGACATTTACCACTATAATCATGGCTGTGGCTCACCAATTGCCAAAATAAAGGTTTTTACTTATATTTCTTAATAGTATAACTATATACTTTGTTGTTGTTGGGCTTAGGATTCTTCTCCAATAGTTGTCTGTGATTGTTGGAGATAAATTCAATGATAAATGAACATTATGAACTTCACTTGTTTTCAAAATAATATATATATATATTCGGAAAAAGTTAAATATACGTACAACAAATTCATCATACTATAGAGATTATAGGCATATCATAAAAACTATATATATATAGTTCTCTTCTTTTTGATAAAAGTCCATTTAGGCCTATTCAATTGATTTAGAATTTCAGTTGACAAGCCAACTACCTCCTCTGTTATTACCTCACTAGTATTCTGTGTGAATCACTTACAATTGTGGTGTGAGTTACTGCTGTTGTATATTACTCTTCCGGTAAATGGTTGGTTTACTTTCTTCAAAATATCCTCTGTTCCTTTTGTCAAAGTGTACTCAGGCACTCAGGCTGATTCAAGTACTTTAGAACCACGCTTTGATGGAATAAATTCTTCTTCTTATCTTCTTTTCTACTGTTAGTCTTACTCTAACATATTAAATGTTAGGCCTATGTTAATCGTTATGCCCATCACTTCTACAGTAGTTAGTTTCACACCAAACTTTTCCTTGGCCATAGCTTTACTCTCTTTTGCTATTGTCTATCTGTCTGTTGTTTCTGCTCATCTCACAATATCTATATGTTTATCACTTAATTGTCTGCCCGCCTTCTAGAAATCTGTATATTCTCGAAGTCATTGTATTGCACGCAACAATTGATAGTCTCAACATCAATGAATTATAAACACAACTTCCAACAATCGTCTGCTTTTAACTCTTATTATAACAAAAACTAAACAATCATAAGATATTTAATCACAAAATAAGTTAATCAATTATATCTAAACTAAACAGTCTTTTTATATCATGACATGGCAATTTCCTTGTCACACATATGAATGATGTTGAATTTTGCCAAAGCCATTATAAGTGTAATTGTGAATTCTGATTTGGCAACTATGTTTACCAAAGTGCTTCTAAAGGGATTCTGAACACCCTTGTGAACAGTCTGAATTGACCCATGCATCTTGTACTATGTTACTAAGGCAATGACACATTAACAAATTTCAGTCTCCGATGGGAAGTCCAATCTATCGGCATACTTCTGTGCCAGGTAGGTTATTCATTGAGCTAGAATCTAAACCAAAGTAATTACAAATACCAATAGTGTCAGTGGCTTCGATTAGAGCTTTCCATTTCTGTCTTCTGTGCCATTTCCAAGAAACAGGAGTGGAACTTACATCAAGGTCATCCTGAACTTCATCATGAGCATGAGACAAAATTCGAGATTCAATCACACCCTCATCAACATTATCCTGATATTCATTATAATCACTACAATCCTGAAAGTCAATCTCATTCTCATTAAAATCATTACCTTTCTAACTCCTCTTGTTCAGAGTGTAATCAGTGCTTCACTTGCAATTGGTTGCTCACCCCCACGATTACAATGAAACATTGCATTTGGTGACAAACCATCATAAGAACATACACAGTGACTGCATTTTATGCACAAAGTGCATTTCGGATGCTTACATTTAGAAGTTAACTTCCCCATAAGTAACATTTTAAAGTGAAAATTTTATTACTTTAATCTGGGTGATGGGGGTCTGTCACTGGTCTAAATAATGTGGCAAACACACAAAATTTTTTATAACAGTACAAAAAATGCCACATTCCCCGGGTTCATGATGTATATATTAATAACAAAGCTTAATATTAGCTCCTATATAAAACTTGTATGGTCCATTTCAATAAAGTATGTGTGTGTGTGTGTGCGTGCACACACAATTTTTACAAATTATGTAATCTACAATACTGGAATTTAGAAAAAGACTAAACTGTTCTGAAGAATGTGTATGGCATTACTGTTAAACAAGGAAGAGATGTGGTTCATTAATAACATATCAAATCTGAACAGCATCAACATAAATCTCATACTCTCTAGACATTACCTGCATATAAGATCCTCCCAACTTAACAATGTCACATTTCCTTCTCCCTTCTTTAAAGCAACATCAGCCAAAAGAGGATCCAAAATCACATTCCTGTTGAAAATGTGATAAAAGATTTTAACCTTCACAGACATTGAAATTCTTGTACTAATCAGTCAAAATCTTTCTCAACACAACTAATAATTTGTATTATATAAATTTAACCAATAAAATGTAAAAGAAAAATTATAGGAGGAAAAAAGAAGAGAAGAAATGTTATCAGTCATTAAAAAAATGACAACGATGAACACTGGAAATAAATAAAATTCTTATCTATCAGCCATAAATAAATATTTTTCAGTACAACAGAATTTTCCAGGTTTCTTTTGTACACCACAAATTAATTTTTAGCTATTGAAGAAATACTAATTATACTATAAGTAAGCATAATTCTTAATATTAGTAGCACCTAAAAATCCATATGAAACTTTTCTAAATCATTACAAGCAATAGTACCTATCCACAGTTATGGGACAAGTTTAAGTTAATCTAGCAAAAGTACCCATCCCCAGTGATGGGAAAAGTTTAAGTTAATGTATCAATTTAAAATATTTCATGGACTTTAAAAAGGTTAATTGTGTTGCACTCTTGGTTTATCAACACCCAAAGCTGTGAGCTATTTATACCACCCATTGCAAAAAGTAATTGTTGAGCATTTCAATCATGCTAAGAGCCACTCAAGAACATATAGCAAATCGGCATTTTTACTCTACATGTCACATTTTGAAATAACATAACGTTTTCAGACAACATGGGACCTATTGGTCCATCTCGGCTGTTCCATCCTCTAAATTAAACTAAAACTATTAATAAATAAATTTTAAAAAAATCTTAAAGCCAGCCCTTATCATGCATGTATTTATCAAGCTTTCTCTTAAACTCATTTAAATTTACTGCCTCCACAACATTCGAAGACAACCCATTCCAAATGCCAACCACCCTGTTAGAAAAATAAAATGGTTTTAACTGAAGATGTCTCCTACCCTGCCAAAATCTGCATTTGCATCCCATAGTCCTACTATTCTCACTGTTAAGTGTCAAAAAAGATGATGCATCAACACTATCAATTCCCTTTATAATCTTAACCCTACTGGCACGGATCACAGATCAAAAGTCATGTCATCATGTTTCTTGACTCGCATTCAAACTTTTATTTAACTACTATTTTATGAATTTATATCAATATGTTTGGTATCAAATTGTACATTACAATTCAAGTTTTAGTATTATACATTAGTTAATTCCTTAATTTAAAAGTAAATATTAAAAAAAACATTGGTTCAAATTAGATGTTTGTGATGTCCAAACACGAAGTCTATAATTCCTTATGAATTACGAACTCAAATTATCTATATTGACAAGCTAGAATATAAAATAATAGCCTCCTATCTTTTCTATTTGCCGAGACATTGCTAGATTTGCTGACTCAAACATTGTGCTCACGCCCACCTCTTTCCATTTTTGGAAACACTCGCTTACATACACCAACTTTTGTCTATGACTTGTAAATAATTAATTGAAATGTCCCCTTATTGGCTTTCTAAGCCTTTAGGAAATATAAAGATATGAAACTCTTTTTTTCTTTTATTACAAGATTCCAAGCAATAAGATAACGACTTTATTTGAGCTTTAAATTT
>NW_013668249.1:54096-54991 GCF_000517525.1 Limulus polyphemus
AAAATGCATATATAAAACCTAAAAAAATGTATTTCATTTCATGTCCTCCATATGTGAAATTTGGAAAGGCTTAGCAATCTATAGCAAGCAGCTATACTTATTTATTTATTGTTCTATATTTTAAAAAAACTAAGTTTAAGAGCTTACTTGTAAATAGAAATAATGTATATATATATAATGTATTATAACTCAAATGTTACTGTATCTTACAAAATACTAGACCACTAAAACACATACAAGACAGGTTACTTTGTAAAGGCCAGTATTATATTCTTGGATACAGTAACATGAGTGCACATGCACTGCATCATTGTTAACTTCTATAATGTTAGCCAGGCATGACTGAAATGTCAATATAATAAAAATAATAAATATATATAAATGTACAATGTTATGAGATTTAAGCTATTTAGTCTAAACATTTATTTTTTCGTATTATAATTTGTAGTCATTCTAGAATGAAAAAGGCATAATATATATTTATTTCTTAATTTTTTTAACGAGATCATTCAAATCGACCAAACCTGTACAGAGATTCATTACTAAAAATAACATAAAATATAAAAGTTTTTAGTAAGAAACATTTGATAACTATCTGGACATCACAAACATTTTGTGAAATTTGAAAATTTTCTGAAGCAGAAAAATTTTTTTATCTTAAAATAAAAATTACTTTGCATGTTGGATAAGCAACATGTGAAAAGAAAAAAAAGGCATGAGAAAAATATTGCTATACAAACCTTAAGACTTGATAAATAATTTTGATATTTTGCATATGAAAGCATTGAAATGTTTATTGATAATCTACCAAGTTTCATTAACATATGCTTACTAATTTAAAAGTTATAGTATGAAAACTATAACAAGCACAAAATAGTTAGGAGGCCAGTGCCAG
>NW_013668249.1:55682-111697 GCF_000517525.1 Limulus polyphemus
ACAAGCACAAAATAGTTAGGAGGCCAGTGCCAGAGACTGATCCAGTGCTGAAAAAGTAAATGTATTTAAAGAAATCTTTACTGTTAATTTTTACATTTTCATCCAACCTTTTATCATAAATCCTTTCTGATATCCTACTTTCCTGTTTCCCCAACTTTCTTGATCTTCTAAATCTCCTGTCATACCAGTCAATCTAAATTTCTTCAATTTGTGATGCTTTTCTTTAATTTTATCTCTTAAGCTCTTTGTGAGCCAAACTGGATATTTACTTGCAGCTACCCTTTTATTTCTATAAGGAATATGTTTACCTTGGACAGTTAAAATTTTTTCACATCTGATCAGTGTCTCTAAATAACTTAACTGCCCAATTCACAACAGATAATTCTTATGGGATCCTGTCAAAATTTGATTTTTTTTTTGCAATTTTTAACCAAAATGTCATTATTCCTTATCTCCATATGAAGCAAAACATTGAATCTAATAGAACAATTATCACCTGCACCCAGATGTTCCCCAATTTCCAACCTCTCGATCATTTCTAAATTTGAAGTTAACATTAAATCAAAAAATAGCATTGTATCTGATAGGTTCCTTGACTAATTGGTGAAAAAAATGATCTTGAACAGTTTGACTTTAGCATTTCCTAATCTATATGCCTGAAATTAAAATCACCCATAATTATTGTAAGGTTTCTCACTAATTGCATCAGTATCATTTGGTGGTCTGCAACAAATTCCCAGTAAAAGCCTTTCCCTTTATATGCACTAATAGAAACCCAAATGGATTCAATCTCTCTGCTATTATCTTTAATGTCCTCAACTTCAACAGGATGTAACTCACATTTTACATATAAAACCACTTCCCCCTCCCCTTTAGTACTCTATTCCTACTAAACAGCCTTTAACCATGTTTCAGTTATTTTCATTATATTAAAATACTCCAATACTACCAGTGCTATTTTATTCTATTTCTTATACTTCTAGCATTACAATTGTCAATTAAGTCTACCCTTATAACTACTTCTATACTCATTTCCTATGCTGAACTTTTCTCTGTCTCTTATTCTTTTTGCAATTAGTTTATCCTGGCCCTCAGCACTGTCTAGTCCTAGTTTTAAACTTCCCTTACAGCTGTGTTAATATCTGTAGCAAACAAGCCAGCCCCTATCTTATTTAACAAGTCCCTCAGGAGCCAAGAGTTGTCTTTACACCACAATTTGTTGAATACTAAAAATAAGTTCAATCCAGAAACTCCCAAAGAGGTTGGTTTTGGATGTATGTTTTCGAGATAACTTCAAGACAAGTTTTATATTTTAATTGATAAATTTTTAAGTGAAATACAGCATCCTCAAGTTTCTATACTAGCCAAGTAACTAAGGTCTACCTGCTGGGAGTAAATTCAGTATATGTCAATAAAGCCACATTCTCAGCATTAATTAATGTTATATTAATTAAGCAATTGTCCACCTTTTATGCTTCTGCTATCACCTTGTTACATTTCACTTTCAACTGAGATACAAATGACTTCACATGCAATTTAGTAGGAAAGGTCGAAGCATCACGATAGTCACCAGTAGGATCAGCAGATAGAAACACTTTAAAGCAGCTACAGGCATAATATTGTACTTGGCTTGTTGCACAAAATCTACCAAGGTGGTTCTGAATGGTTCCTGAATAACTTTGTCATTTGGCCATATGCTTCTTGTGCTTGGCCATTAAGCTTGTGATACGTGGACGAATTTCACCCACCTTAACACTTTTCGCAGCCCCAATGCTAAAAGAGTGCTGGAAATGCCTTCTTTTTTAGCCAACAATCATGTTCTAAACATTTTAGTTCAAATTAAGAAAAACCGGATTGGGCATTTTTTGTTGCTTTTTTCAACAAAAATGTCCCCCACTGACTCATGAGGGGCTTGTTGAATGTAAACTGTTGTTATGTATCTGCTTGTTTGATAATTTCCCTTAAAAATTCTTTACGAGAAACTTCAGCGATAGAAGTCCTTTCTTAATCAAAACTAGTTTATTCTTTCTCGTTACAAACTTTGTAATACACTTAATTTCCACAGTCACTTTAAACTTAACTACTTTTATAAACACACACACACACTATAATTCACAGAAATTCACACACTTTACTTACGGTGCCTACTGCTCACTTGACTCGATTATCTCAATTATTTCTCCTCAATCTATCTCCGGCTTATATATCCTAAAAAACAGGGCATCTAGCAAAGGCTGGGACATTTGTGAGGTTGCCCACTAAGTCACAATCCTTCTAGAAACTCCAGCATGCATGCTCCCAGCGTCTCGTGACTTCCGCTGTCATAACACTGCCCCTTCCTTAGTATTGTTCATCCCAAACAATAGCCACTTACATTAAATAAACAGATAATTAATCATAACTTAATTAAATGTACAGAATTTACAAACAAAAATTAAAATACAACAAAGTCTCTTAATTTTACAGGATGTATCTTCTTCCGTACTGGTCTCCGTCTCGTGGTGTCTGCTTCATGTGGGGTTCATCTATTCCATCAGGAAACGTCCTATTATCGGTAACAGTCACATCAGTGGTTGTAACTTCATTAAGGGCTTCACTGTTCCCTTCTTAAAACCGGGTAGAGTTTCTTCTTCAACAGTGGCTTTTTCAGGTGACACATCTTCAGCAGTGTCATTTGTTCCATTGTTCACTTCGTTCCAACTGAAATGTCCCGGGCAGTGATAATGTCAAAGCCTGTTGGCATGCACCACCTTTGGCTTACCTCGCCGACCACATTTTATTCGAAAAGTCACGTCTGAGAGATGATCCACTATATCATATGGGCCTAACAATGGAGAAGACAAGTTAGGAGACTTCGCTTTGGTCTTCCTGGGTTTATACAACCACACCTTCTCTCCTGGTACAAAGCTGACTTCAGTAGATCTCTTATCATAACATAGCTTCATGGAATCAGCAGACGTTTTCATTTTGAATGCACTTGATGATGAATATCATCCATCCTTTCAGATAACACTTTCACAAACTCTGACATATTTTCAGGCAACTCTTTGTAAGGTGGGCGTCCTGTTATCAGGTCTACTGGCAACCAAAGTTCCCGACCAAGCATCAGCTTTGCTGGAGTGTAGCCAGTGGCTTCATGCCCTGCTTTTCTATAGGCCATCAACAGTGGAGAGAGTTAGACATCCCAGTCATCTTGACGGCTATTACAAAACTTTGCCAACTCCTGTCCCAGTGTCCAATTGTACTTTTCTACCATCCCATCAGACTGTGGGTGAAGTGGCATTGTCCTTCCAAACAACTTGCAGCATTCATGGAACACAGCTGATTCAAAGTTACGGCCTTGATCAGAATGCAGTTCGTATGGCATACCAAATCTGAGGAAGAAATCACTAATAGCCGAAGCTACAGTTGTAGCTTCCTGATTTGGTATTGCATATGCCTCAGGCCAGTTGGAGAAATAATCCATCACCACACAAATGTACCTGTTTCCAGCATGAGTTTGGGGCAAAGGACCAGCAATGTCAATGGCTACTCATTCCATAGGTGCACCAACTTGATATAACTT
This sequence comes from Limulus polyphemus, assembly GCF_000517525.1. Classification (NCBI taxonomy): domain Eukaryota; kingdom Metazoa; phylum Arthropoda; class Merostomata; order Xiphosura; family Limulidae; genus Limulus; species Limulus polyphemus. The sequence continues at coordinate 59,248 of NW_013668249.1, forward strand.
CATTGGAGCACATTCTTCCACATCTTGCCTCATACCTATCCAGCAAAATCTCTGCCGTAGGTGACTCAATGTCTTCTTAACTCTGATATGTCCTCCTGTTAAACTATCATGGGATTGACGCAGCACAACTTCCAGTAACTTTCTCGGTATAACTGTTTGCCAGGTCATCACTTTCCCATCTCCAGACAAGAATACCATCTTCAAGCTTCAACTGGTCACGTTGTGCCCAATACTTCTTTGTTACAGTGCTTAAGCTAGACACCTTTTCCCAAGCAGGGTGCAAAACACTTGCTTTTAGAAAATCAATTATTGGCTTCAAATCTTGGTCTTCCTCCTGCTCTGCTTTAATGTCTATACTTGGTTCCACTTCATCATCATCAACTCCTTCAGTCATTTTGAATTCAGCTTGATGGCACCTGGTTAGTCCAACCTCTCTTTTAACACTTATTGGAATTTGGCCTTTGTTGTTCCCAAACATCATTTTATCAAAATTAACTACACACTTCCTCGGTGGTAAGTAGTCCAACCCTAGTATGCATTGGTCTTCAATGTCAGCCAAGTATACTTTGTGTCTGTCCTTCATTCCCATGAGCTCAATAGTTACCCACACTGGTCCCCAAAACCTTGCATAATGTCCTGTCACACCACAAAGCTTCTGTATGGCTTCTGGTACTTTTTTGTGATCCAACATCTTGATACTCACAAGGGTTTGCTGAGATGCAGAATCTATGACAAAGCTGCACCTTTGACCATCCAGCTTTCCTGTCACGTAAGCACTATGTGTGCTTGACATTTTTCACTTAGCTGTTGGGACTTTCACGATGGGGGTTGGTAGGCATCGCTCAACACAAACCACTATTGGTTTCCCCAAGGCTGACTTATTGATCGTGTTCTTCTTACACTGGCTCCTCATATGTCCTTGTTCTCCACAGTTCCAAAAACCTTTCTAGGTAGCAGCCTCTACTGCCATGGCATCTTCCCTGTGTTGAAGTTGCCGGCATTGAGCTCTCTTGTGCCCAGGTTTGTTACAGTGCCAGTAAAGTCCCTCAAACCTCTCTGAAAGCTGAACTTTTCTGGCCTTGAATCCTGATGACTGTATCAACCTTGGTACCTCTGTGCTGGATTTAACGTAGGATTCGAAGTCAAGAGCTCTGGCCACTGCATCCTGCATAGTGCTTTCTTTACTTGTATCTTCAGTTGTGGACTGTCCAAGGAATCTACAAACTGATCCCTCAGCAACAACTTGAGTACATCGTGTGGTGCAGTTGGGTAGGCTTTGTGTGCCATACTTTCCAAATCCTGTGCCAGCTCTTGCAGGCTCTCCCCTTTAGCACAGACGCTCACACTAAACCTATGCCTGTAGATTTTGGACTGATTTTGAGTTCCATACCTGAGCTCTAGAGCAGCTACCAGTGCTCTATAGTTGTGCCTGTCGTCTGCTGGCAACTGTCCAAGTATTTCCAATAGTTGTCCCTTCAGGCTCGTTGCCAGGTACGCTGCTTTCTGCTCCTTTGTCTATCCATTCATTTCTGCCAGGAGCTCAAACTGTGCTCTATATATTTCCCACGGTGCCTTCCCATCGAATTCCTGTGGCTTCCTTCGTACATCACCTCTATTGCTAACACTCATGTCTGGAATCTGACAGGACTGAAGATGTCTGCATTAGGGTTTAGCTGCGGGGTCTGAAAGGGGCTTCCTGTTGTCTGGGGCTGATTAGATCCATGGTTAATATATCCTCCCTGTACAAAAGACAGTAAATCATTCCTTAATGTATCTAATTCAATTTGAAATTTACTAATGTTTTCCATTTGTACTTCTTGCCACTGTTGTTGACTTTCCTGTAATTGCATCTAGCAAACGCTGGGACATTTGTGAGGTTGCCCGCTAAGACACGATCCTTCTAGAAACTCCCAGCGTCGCGTAATTTCCACTGTCATAACACTATCCATTCCAAAAAGTTCCTTTCTTCCACTGAACTGATCCCACAAGTCCAACCAGCCAATCTGCTCATCCTTATATACTAAACTAAGCCTAACATTTAGCCCTATTGACCTACTTATAACTTCATCCCCACAGTTACTTCTAGGCAGTATCCCTGACAAAATTAAGTTATGGCCTTTTTCATTAAATGCCTTTATCATCCTCTTGTACTTATTAATTAGCTCCTCTGACCTACCTTTCCCTACATCATTATCCCATACATACACCACAAAAACTACATCTCTACTAGCCCCCTTTATTATATCTCCTGCTCTGTCAGTTATATCCTTACATTGTGCTCTTGGGTAGCATAATCTGATTATTTTTCTATATTTTCTCCACAGACTTTCCTATCCATAAGCCTTATCAAAGAATCACCTATAACCTCCTTATCATCCACATCCTTCTCTGACCCCATTGTTTTCCTTCCTTCCCATAGTTTGTTATCTGCAGAAGCCAAGGGCTGAAATTTGTTGCTGAATATAAATGTGAATGATAGTGTGATTAATTCCTAACAACTTAGTGTTGAATAAAATCTGGCATTAACATTATTAATGCCTGCTCTCCCATCATTTCAACAGTGAATGTTGAGCTATGCCTGCGTGTATAGCTTTTCAAATGAGAAACAGGTTGGTTGGTTGGCATTCTTTGGGGCAAAAAACTAGGCTATCTTCACAAAACAACCAGTAAAATTTTATAAAATGTAAAAATAAATCGAATTAAAGACTAAAGAATGTCCAAAAGTCACATAAAAGACTCAAATAGAATTAAAATAGCCAATGCCTCATAAAAGTTTAAAATATAATCAATTTGGTCACTATCACCAAAGACATGTCTAAAATGGTGCCACCACTCACAGTCGTAATGATGGCACAACAATATAATTGGGCTATTGTGACTTCAGTGTCACAAAGGCCACACATTTGTGGATCAGTCCCAGATAAAAGAAAATGATGAGTTAAAAACTGTGACCAATGCAAAGCCTAGCCAGGAAAACTTCCTTCTTCCAATCCTTACAGAAATGAGACAGCCAAAGAGCAACAGAAGGTTTAATCTGGAAAAGCTTGTTATCATGATGCTCATACCAAGTCAGTTGGCAACTGGCACGAAGCCGAGCCTTGAATACATGACCATAGTCCATATATGGGACAGCATCAAAGCAGAGAGACTTAGCTGCAGTGTCAGCAAGCTCATTCCCATGAGTACTGACGTAGCCAGGTATACAGAAAAATAGAATAGAAACAGAAAATAAAGAAAAATGAGCCAGTCATTTTTGAACATCAATGGGAAAAAGGTGAGAATTAATGTGAAGTGATTCCAGGGCCAGTAGAGAGCTAAGAGAGTCAGTGTAAAAAGCACAATCAGTGTACTGCATAGTATCTACATGATCCAGGGCAAAAGAACTGGCATACAACTTAGCAGTGAACACAGAAACTATAGAGGAAGTCCTGTGAGCAACCAGCGAGCCACAATGAACCATGGCAGAGCCAATAGAGTCATCTGATTTCAAACCATTCGTATAAACAGGAATAAAAAAATAGTTCAAAAGATGTTGTGCAAAGAGAAGAAAGTACTTCCAATCGAGAGTATCTGCCTTCCTTAGATGACTAAAAGAAGGGTCACAGGTGCAGATGTCAATTAGCGATAGCAAAATGGTCTGATCAGTGGAGACAACAACGTCATCCATTGCCAGACCCAATTTAGCCAGTTGTGCCTGGATATGAAGGCCAAAGGTAGAAATGGCAGACTGTCTGTTCTGAAAGAGCACAGCCCTCTGAGGAAGAAAGACACAATCCCAGGTGGAATGCTGTGTTAAAGATCAAAGTTTCATAGCATACTGCATAGAAAGTTGCAAACAGCAGAAGTTAAGAGGAAGTTCATGGTGTATAAACTTTGGACTGGAGAAGTGCGGAAAGCCCCCATGCAGAGTTGAAGCCCCAGATGGTGAACGGGTTCCAGTATCTTCAAGGCCAAGGTCTTGGCAGAACTATAGACCAAAGACCCATAGTCCAGTTTGGATCGAATGAGGGCATGATAGATCTTGAGCATAGAAGATCGATCCGCAAGAGGTGGAAGAGAGGACATGAAGGATGTTCAGTGCGCTTGTACACTTGACACATAGCTGCTGTATGTGAGGAATGAAAGTAATCTTACAGTCAAAGATAAGCACCAAGAACTTTGTCTCAGGAACCACAGGAAGAACAACATCACTGAGACAGAGCTCTGGATCAGGGCATAACACCCCGCTGGTGGCAAAAATGCATGCAAACAATTTTAGAAAAAGAAAAGGTAAAACCATTTGCTGTGGTTCACTTCAACAAATGATTGAGGGAAGTCTGAAGCTTCCACTCAATAAACCTCATGTTCGACTACTGACACAAGATGTGGAAGACGTTGACATAGAGCCTGTTTACAACAGTGGAAGGAAGTTGGGGAGTATTAGTATTGATCTTTATACTAAAAAGTGTGACACTCAAGACACAGCCCTGAGGGACTCCAAGTTCCTGTGTCAAAGAATGGGAAAGAGTCGAACCAACTCAGACTTGGAATCGCCTGTCGAGTAAGAAATTATTAATCCAAATGGGCAAATGAGCAAGCTGGAGTTACACTACTGTAAAGAGGCAATTATAGTTGTGGAGACGATCGGCCCTGAAAGGAAAGAGGCAATCGCTCTGCCCAAGACTTGATGGCCAAGAAAGCAATGGAAGAGACAGAAGTGTTGGAAAGATAAGCAAAGTTCTCACCGAGAGTATCGGCAATGCTCTGTATATCAGGAACTTCCTGGCCATTGAAGAGCAAGATGGAAAGGGGATGGGAAGAATACCTTCCATTTACCTTCTAAATCTTGTTCCATATCACTTTGAAACTAGTGATAGAAGAAATGCTAGATGTAAACTTAATCCAAGATTCCTTTTGGCTTTAAAGTCTGACCTGCTGAGCATGAGCATGGGTCCGCTGGAAAGCAATGTAGTTAGAAAGAGTGGGATACCTTCAAAAGGCATCCCAGGCTCATTTCTGAGCCTTCTGTGCTTGCTGGCAAGCTGGAGACCATCATGGACGAGGATACTGTGGGAAACGTGTCAAAGTTTTAGGTATAGAATGAAAAGATGCTTGAATGATGCAATCAGTTACTGCTTCCACGCAGTCATTAATAGATGGTAGACTAACAACAGCAGGATCGATTTCCGAGATAGAGATGAAAGAGAGCCAGTCAGCCTGGTCCAACTTCCACCATGGCATTCGGGTTGGGTAGCATTGACCATGACCAATTTCCCTCAAAACTATAGAAAAATAATCAATGCCCCGTGGGTTATTGTGAACCCTCCAAGAAAAACGAGAGAAAAGTGAAGGGGAACAGATAGATATATCAATAGCAGTAAAAGATTGACTAGGTGCATGAAGATATGTAAAAGAACCAGTACTGAATAGAGACAGGTCATGATCTGAGAGCATATGTTCCACAGAACAACCTCTCCCATCAATATCAGTGCCACCCCAGAGGAGATTTTGTCCATTAAAGTCTCCCAAGATGAAAAAGGGAGATAGCAACTGTTTGAGGATAGCATCAAGGTACGACTAATTATAAGTCTCCCCAGAAGACAGGTAAAGAGAACAGTGATGGTATGAACCAAAAAGATATGAATTGCTATGGCCTCCTAGGGTGTATTGAGTGGCACAGACAAGGTGGGCACATGTACTGGTCGACCAGCAATGCCACCCCTCCATGCACTTGTCCATCCCACAACCTTTCATTCCGATATAAAGAAAACTGCTGAAAGGTGACTGTAAAACACATGGGATGCTAGATATCAATCAATCAATCCAGGTTAGAATGGAAACCTCGACAGATCCACTGTATCAAAGTGACCATTTTTACTTAGGTGGAAAACAAGTAGGCAGAGAACCCTTCTGTTTACAAACACACCATTTTTCTTTATTAGAAGGAGGTCTACTGACCTCCATGGATCCTGCCCCTGGTCATATGGGCAGGTCTCTGTTAGTAGATGTGGATTCCAGCAACTGAGGTCATGAACGAATAATCGTTCTGCATCTTGGAGCTGAAGAAAGACCCGAGCAGACATCAAAAACTGACAGAGAAAGGAGTAGACATGGGCTTGTCGAGTCATTTATCTACAGTGGGCAAAAGATTCTTCATTTGGTGTGAAAAAGACTGATGGAGACAGGGAGCACAGTGCAGCGGCATATGTCCGAGATGCAGCAGGGGACAAGAACTTGTGAGCCTCTGGATAAGAAATGTTATTAACAGTTTTTAAATGCTGTACCTCTTTCTCCTCCACGCATTTAGGGCAAGAACGAAAGTAAGAGGGGTGAGAACCACTACAATTGATGCAGTGAGGGTCCAGTTGACACACATAGGCATCGTGGTCTTTGCCACCACAACGAGGACATCAAAGAACTACTACAAGATGTCTCTGAATGTCCAAACTGCTGATGCTGAAAACACCAAAGAGGGTTAGGAATATAATGGCCATACCCTACTGTTAAGATAACCTGCATTCACATAAGCAGGTGGTCATGGCAATAAAAAGGTCAAAATAAGAGCAGCAATTCCTTTTTTATGAGTGGAGATACATCTCGCTGCAGAAACTCCTTGGCTGGAGAAACAAGCAAGAATCTCCAACTTGGGGATGTTCTTCAAATCCTTCTCAACAATAACTCCTCAAGAGAAATTCAAAGAATCATGGGGAGTAAACTCAACAGGTATATCTCCAATAGCTTTTGAATTCAGGAGTTCACTGTGTTGGTCTAGATGTTTTCACCAGGATGTCTCCAGAATGTAGTTTCTTGACTGACTTTGGAGAACCGGCAAGCCCCTCTAATCCCTTCTGAATAAAAAAAGGGAGACATTTGCCCTAAAGGATTGTCCAAAAAAGTATGCATTATGATAAAATAAGGTACAGGTGCAAAATGGGGTGGAGTGTGCTGTTCAGAGTCTTTGAGACATGGTCGCTTACCTATGAGATGTTTCTTTATTATTTATTTATATTTGGATTTGGGGGAACCACAATATACTCCCACCACGGAGTCCTACAAGAGAATGTATGACAATGCCAAACAAGGACACTGCAGCAATGCCAGGGCTTCATGATTACTATACTCAAACACCAGTGTCAGAAATAAAGTCCACAAAACCCACTGAGAATGCTCAACACTGGTAATCAGTTGACTCTAGCCCAAAAAGGACCAGCCAATTGACCCTGAGGGGGGAGGGGCACCTCAAGACCACCCATCTACAGAAATTCAAGGCCAAAGTGGTGTATTGCAGCGCTCCAGACACCATTCAACCACCAGAATCCTCTCCTCCCCTTCAAAGGATGCCATGTAAGGCAAACATGTGGGTGGATGTTCAGATCCCAAAGGAGGTAAACTGAAAGTACAGAACCTTCTCTGGGAGGTCCCCTCACCAGGTACAGGAATCCACCTTGAGGGGAATGGGAAACAGATGAATGCTTGGACAGATATCATGGTTGCATTATATATAAGATTATTATAAACAATTAATTTTGGCCCTAGCTGAAACATGGATGTTTACTCTTGTCATTAAAATTGTTTATAAATTATTTTACTAAGAGAGTATAAACCAATTCATACATCAACACTTTTTTTTACTTTCACAACAATCCTACTTGCATAATACCTATCAAATAATACAAATTAACTATAATTACTATGTTTTTTATTTATTAGTTTAGACAGCCTACAGCCATATTACTGTTTACTAATTCAATAACAGTTTATTTTTGTTCCCTTTCAGTGAAATAAAATATTGGTATATAGTTATAATTTACTGTCCTTTTTAATTCCTTCCTGTGATACACCACTATATTATTGCACATAAGTGAATATATCATCATCACAACTTCCTTCATCCAAAATGGTAACTCCCTACAAGAAAGCAAAAGTCATGGGAAAATAATCAAGTTCAAAGAAAATTGAGTCTTGTAGGGTAACTTCAAAGTTCAGTCTGGAATAAAACTATGCTAGTTAGGCAATATGGAATTGCAATGTAAAAATTACAGCATCAGCATCTACAATGTGAACAAACATATAAAAATGGTACTGTATGAGCAAAATTTAAAAGCCAGCAGTAGGCAGCCTCAACTGACATTTTTCTTTTGAGACCTTGTTCCAATGTCACATTGACTGAAAGAATGAGTTTGTTGTGCAATCCTATGGGTAATTTTAGAGAATCATTAGTTTTTGTGATTGTAAATACATATAGTCACCCAAATGGGTTGACAGGTATATTACATGCACTTAAGTTTAATGATGAGGAACCACTTTGAGACAAAGTTTCCAGATAGTTTAAATGGGCAATGAAAAAGACTTGTAACAAAATTTTATTCTTTACCCATTCAAGCAATCTCAAAATTTTACATATACTTGATAGAATACAAAGTCTTTTTATTAAACTTATTCAACCCTATCACCACGGGTATACTTTATTGCACATGAAACAAGGTTTTAGCATCTTACATTCAAAATTTTATTAAACTACTTTTTTGTTTATTTTATATCAATTAGAATAGCATAAAATCTTAGCTAATAATCCATATATTAATAGTATATAAGTTTTAAGTTCTTAATTGTACAAGACAACATTTAAAAAAATCCTCAATTTCCACTTGTGTAACTGATGTGACACATCTTCTCTTAGCATGTCATCTTCCCTATTTTATCCACCACCTCCCAAAAAAGTAGGTAATTAAACATAAATTACTCTCTATAAAATATTAATTGTTCAGACAAACAAAAATTTCTATAGTCTTCAATTTTGTTTGGTTACAGAGCTATTGAATAGAAAATCAGACCCCTCCTGCCACGGCTACCTGTCACATCCTCTATTTTAGAATTTGTTAATAACTCTCTCTCTTATGTTTAATTATACATTACCTATAACCAACAGAAAGTCAGGATTTTCATCTATCAAATGTATTTTACAACATTATTTTCTGAACAGTTAAATTTCATTTTCATTCAGAGTAACAACATCGTTCCCGTGAGAAACGACTAGCTTGGATAAATATGTAACGTCTCTCATCACATAGTTTGAAAGCCAGAGAAATTTTGAGAGGTAAGGGAATTTGTCTACTTTTTGCATGTTACTAGTCTATATTCTTTGGCACTTTAATTAATTAAATAAAAATTATTAAGTGCATTACTATCATTAGTATATAAAATTAGGGTTAACTATCATCGATAAGCGACAGCAAGAAAAAGAAAGATTGGTCCAGTATTTTATTTCTTGTTTATTCTTTGGCTAATTATAAAAGTAACTAAAATGTAAAAGTATGGATCCTTTCAGGTTAGTTAACACTAGATTAAGTAAATTAAGTAGTAATAATAATAATATAATCAAATGGTTCAAGAGGCACACATGCAAGCAGCTTGTGGGTAATGTAAATCGAAAGCGTCATGTGAGCTGCACATTCCCTGAGTGTTTTCAACTTATAATGGTGCGGATAGTAGTTATACATGGTTCAAAGGGTAATAAAACAATAAACTTTAATTATAAATAGATGTATACTGTTACGAACTTAGAGCTACTTAGGATAAACAAATGTAGTTTCATGTTACAATTTGAAGTCATTCTAGAAAGAAAAAAAGGATAATTTGGATTTTTTTCTTTTTGGTGGTTACAAGGTCGCTCAAATTGACCGATTCTATATAAACTATAAAGTTTTATTTTAATAATACTTTGAAATGCATTTAGGAAGTTTTAGGGATTACACAAAGGAAATTTGAGATTTTTGAGATTGAGATGAGGAAAAGTATTTTTAATTTTAACATGAAAAATTACTTTTCACATGGACTATTCAAAACAAATACTTAATATATTCATGGACAAATCTTTATTTTATTTTAGTAAACATACTTTACTATGATTTTTTGAATGTGAAACACTTATAATATTAACTGAAAGACTGCCAAATTTTCGAAGACGTACACACTATATTGAAAGTTAGAAGTATTAAATCTATAAAGACTTTAAACTAGTACAAATCGGTCATGTAGTCAGTCCTATTGGCCAAGCCCATGTTGAGAGCATTAAAAAGCATACAATAAAAGGCTTATGAGTGGAAATAATGCAAGAATATTACACCAAAAAGCTGGTAAGCCCAGAAAAAATAAATAAAAACAAAAAATACAAACTGGCCAAAAAACTGTTTTAAGTTTACAAATAGAAAAACTAAAAAACTACAGAAATAAGAAATGATCCATGATTGTTTAGTTTTCCTTGCAAAATTGGATACAAACAAACTAAGAAAAGGCATTTTTTAAATTGATAAAAGAATAAAACAATAATATTGATGTACAAATCAATCTCCATAGAATCCCAAGTACTTTTTAAAAAATCTTTACCTTTGATTCTCTGAATCTTGCAAGTTATTCGACTTAACATAATTTGTCAAGACTTTTCTGATATCACTAGCAGCTACAGCAGCTCCTTTACTAAAATGGAAGAGAAAAATCAGATGTTTTTCACTTAATGTGACATTTTCATATCAGTAATAAAAATCAAATAAATTTACTAATTAAAACTTACAATTATACAATCAGCTGATAAAAAGAGATGCATGTAAATGAAGAAATGAAGGGAATAAAGATACATCTCATGTTGTATACATCACCTGAACCAGGTCTTTCACTTTGATTGGTAAATGGACTGTCTCTATGAGCTGGTAACCCATCTAATGGATGAGAAATGAAGTCCTACTTTGTCATTTTAATAAACAGATCAGGAAGATTCTGTGTGAAGATTTAACCAGAAAATCTTTATATGTAAAAGCAAGGTTCTGGCTGATGCAGAAGAGGTTTTGATGTTAGAAAGAAAACTTAAAAATTACAAATGTAAAAGCTGCAACAGAAGAAACATAGTCTGCGCCAGCCAAAACAAAGTTGCCATAAATTGGGATAGTGGAAAGGGTTTGAAAAACTTATCTAACACATTTATCAAGGCTCCAAGTGAAAAATGAGTAAATAAAAAGTTTCTTATGCAATTCTGGATCAAGGTGTATATATCTAATGTTGCTAGATTCAAGACTCAGCTTAAAAGATTGGTAAAAAGAGACCACTTTGTAGGAAATACTTTCTTTGGGCATGAAAATTGATCTTCTGCAAAATGATAAGCTCAAAGAATGATGGAATTAGTACTTTTCCAAATGACTATTTTAATTTATTTCATGAAAAGAGCTGGTATGTCCCACCCATCTGTTGAGCTACGTAACAATTGTACTTCTGTCTAAATGCACAAAGACACATGAAAAAGTACAGGAAGCTTATACGAAGGTTTTGAGCTACCCACATTCTCAGAACATGATTTTGTAAGTTCTGTTGAAGGCTAAAATATAACAATTTCCCAGAACAGATCTATCATATGTGCTATGGAATATCTGTGAATAATTAAAATTTGGGCTCAGAAATTTCAAAGGAATATGTTGGGTAGTGTTGTTCCTGTAAAGTTTTCAATATTGGTAATGATCCAAAAAGTTCATATCAATTAGTATCGAAAGTGACTATCACCAAAGTTCCAAATAACATAAGGATTTGATCATCAGGAGAAGTCTTGAATTGGAAAACATTTTGGATGAGGAATAGCAAACCATCAACTATAGTGGTGATAAACTGTAGTACCCCCAGACTGGAAAACCTTTTGGATGAGGAATAGCAAACCATCAACTGGAGTAGTGGAAACTGTAGTACCCCCCAGCAGATTAGAATTAATCTAAAACCAAGAAGGATAAGAAACCAAGACAGTTGAAAAGAGGATTTCAGTTTCTGTAAAATGCATAGACAATAAGAAAAGTGTCAACTCCCATAGAGGAATAGATAAGATGAAAGACAAGTTTAACCCTCTTGCCCTGGGTACCCTTTACTGCGCATTACACAAGATTTTAGTGTCTTACATTCAAAATTTTATTAAACCACTTTTTGTTTATGTTATACCAATTAGAATAGCATTATATCTTAGCTAATAATCCATATTTTAATAATATACAAGTTTTAAATTCCTAATTCTACAAGGCAATATTTATGAAAATCCTGAATTTCCACTATCGTGACCCACGTGACACATTTTGTCTTAGCATCTTTATTTTATCCATCATCCCTCAAAAAAGTACGAAATTATATATAATATACTCTCTATAAAATCGTTATTGCTCAAACAAACCATAATTTTTATAGCCTTCAATTTTGTTTGATTACAGAGCTATCAAATAGAAAATCAGACCCCTCCTACCACACCACCTGTCACATTTTGTTGATAGTTCTCTCGTATGTTTCATTATAAATTACATATAACCAATAGAAAGTCAAGATTTTCATCTATCAAATGATGCATTGTATAACGTTCTATTCTGAACAGAATATTGTCAATTTCACTCACAGTATAAGATTTGTTCCTATGGGAAAGTGATCGAGTAGCTTGGATGAATTTATAACAGTCCTTGTCACATAGTTAGAAAACCAGAAAAGTTTTGAGAGGTAAGTGAATTTGTCTCCATTTTGCATGTTTTTAGTCTATATTCTTTGGTGCATTATTTAATTATATAAAAATGACTAAGTGCATTACTATCTATAATCTCAAAAATTAGGGTTAACTCTCTTCGAAACCCGACAGCAAGAAAAAAGATTAGGTACATACTTTATTTCTTGTTTATCATATTTATTCTTAATATACTATTGTAAAAGTAATTAAAATCTAAAAATATGGATCTTTTTAAGTTATTTAAGACTAGATTAGGTAAATTAAGTTGTAATAATAATAATATAATCAAATGGTTCACGAGGCACACATGCAAGCAGCTTATGGGTAATGTAAATCAAAAGCATAATGTGAGCTGCACATTCCCAGAGTGATTTACAACTTATAATGGTGAGAATAGTAGTTAGATACAGTTCAAAGGGCAATAAAACAACAAAAGGTAATAATAAATAGATGAATAATGTTATAAATTAGGTTAATTTAGGTTTATTTCAATTTTTTTTATGGTTACGAGGTCGGTTGAATTGACCGATCCTGTTTTGAGATAGGGTAGAAAAACTAACAGATAAACTATAAAGTTTTAATGAAACAAAACATGTTTGAAATGCATTTAGGAGGTTTTATGGATTACACAAAGGAAATTTGAGATTTTTGAGATGAGGAAAAGTATTTTTAATTTCAACATGAAAATTACTTTGCATATGGACTATTCAAAACAAATACTCAATATATTCATGGACAAACCTTTATTTTATTTTATTAAAAATACTTCACTAAGAAATATGAGTTTTTGTATGTGAAAAACTTGTAATATTAACTGAAAAGCTGCCACATTTCATGAAGATATACCCACTATATTGAAAGTTATAAGTATTAAATCTATAACAAATTTAAAGGAGTACAAATAGATCATGTGAGCAGTCAAATTGACCGAGCCCATTTGAAAGTGTTAACGTGACTATTCAAGGTAGGAGGTAAGTCACAATAAGAAGAAAGGTGGTTGTCATGAATGAATATTTAGAGAAGAAATTGAAAGGAAAGTGATTGTAAAAAACATAAAAAAACAATCATCCTTCTTGGGGAATAAGAAAAAACCTTAAAAGAATGTAAACCTGTTTTTGTTATGAATGAGGAATGAGTCAAAGGCAAAAATATAAGAGCAATGTCTCCAGCAAGAGAAATATGATATAGAGAACAGGTGGCCAAATGTTCTTATGGGAGGCATACAACAGCCCTGAAAACGAAAATAGTCCCAGTCAAGAAAAAGAGGCATTATATGAGGAAAATGAGGTTCCTAAGAACTAGAGAAAGAAAAGAGAGTGACCAGAGAAAATATGAAAGGTTTGAAAAATTTGCACTGTAACAGAATATTGTAGAAATAACCATCAAAAAGTCAGGTAAATAAAGGAAGTAAAATGCAGAACTGTGTCAGACAACCTGGAGAGAGGAAATGAAGAACAGAACAGAACCGATAAATCATCTATCACATGATAAAAATGGGATCATGCCAATCGAGAATTAGGAGGAGATAGAGGACCTCTTTCCATGAACAATATACTGAACCGATACTGATCAAAAAAGAAGAGCCATGCACACTCCAACCTGAGAGCCGAGCATCAAATCTGAACTGTTATTACAAGTAAGCTCCCACGTAGGCTGGTGCCACTCCTACTGACATCTGGGAAAAACATCCATGGACTCGGGTAGAAGTGCCTTCAACTTCACCCTCTTCTCCAATACTCTCAAGAAAAAGCCTTTGTCCACCACCCCAGTGACTGGAAAATGTGTGTGGGAAGGATTCCCTAGCTCCACTAGTAGAATCTGGAGGGTAATGCACACTGGGGAGTCCTGAGTCCTCTGGAAGCAGAGATAAAGAAAGAAGATAGAGAAGCTGGGGCCAGCTGTTACTGAATATCAATGAGAATAGGGAGAGAACTAATGTTAAGCGATTCCAGGGCCAGTAGAGAGCTATGAGGGTCAGTGTAAATAGTACAATCAGTGTACTGCATAGCATCTACATGATCCAGGGCAAAAGAAATAGCATACAACTCTGCAGTGAACACAGAGACTGTTGAGGGGATCCTGCAAACAACTACCGAGCCAAAGGAAGCCCTGGCAGAGCCTACAGAGTCACCTGATTTTGAACCGTCCATGTAAATGAGATCAGAAGGATGGTTAGAAAGTTGTTCTGTAAAGAGAAGATGATACTTCCAATCGGGAATATCCACCTTCCTCAGATGACTCAAGGAAAGGTCACATGTGGAGATAGTAATAAGCCACAGTGGAATGGGCTGATCATTGGGGACAGCAACGTCGTCCAATGCCAGGCCCAAGACATCCAGTTGTGCCCAGATATGAAGGCCAAAAGAAGGAATTGCAGATGCAGACTGTCTATTCTAAAAGAGCATGGCCCACTGAGGAAGAAAGACACAATCCCAGTTGGGATGCTGTGGTAAGGATCAAGGGTTGGTAGCATACTGTAGAGAAAGTTGCAAATGGCAGAGAAGATCCATGGGACTTGGTATACAAACTCTGGATTGAAGAAGTGCGGAAAGCCCCTGTGCAGAGTCAAAGTCCCAGATGGTGAATGGAGTCCAGCATCTTCAAGGCCAAGGTCCTGGCAGAATCATAGACACTTAGTCCAGTTTGGATCAAATGAGGGCACAACAGATCTTGAGCATAGAACACTAATCCCCTCCCCAAGAGATGAAAGAGAGGACACAGAGGATGTTCAATGCCCTTGTACACTTGACACATTGCTGCTATATGTGATGAATGAAAATACCCTTACAGTAAAAAATAAACCCCTAGAACTTTGCCTCAGGAACCACAGGAAGAACAACATCACCAAGACAAAGCTCGGGATTGGGGTGTAGGCCCCGCTGGTGTCAAAAATGCATGCAAACAGTTCTGGAAAAAGAAAAGGTAAAATCATTTGCTGTGGACCACTTCAACAAGCAACTGAGGGCAGTCTGAAGCTGCCGCTCGATAAACCTAATGTTCGACGACCGACCCAAGATGTGGAAGTCGTCGACATAGAGCCCTTTTGCAAAAGTAGGAAGAAGTTGTGTAGCGATAGCATGAATCTTTATACTGAAAAGTGTGATTTCTTCAACCATAGTCTTGGCAAATACATAGCCTGGGCTCTCACACCATATGTAAAATATGCAGGTTAATTTTTTAAATATGCCTTCAATCTCAAATACACACTAGACCAACTAAATTCTAAAGCTTTGATGTTGTGTCACTCTTCACCAAAGTCCCCGCCAATGAAGCTTGCAATATTGCACTTGATCTCTACATTAATGACCCTAACAAGTTAATCCATGTCCCTAGCACAATTTTAGCTTCTCTCTTGGAATTTACAACAACTAAAACCAACTTCATTTTCAACAATGAACATTTCCTTCAAATAGATGGTTTAAGTATGGGCAATCCTGTTTCACCCGTTCTTGCCAATATATTCATGACCCAGATCGAAACACAAGCCACACATTCTGCGCTTCATCCCCCACTATACTGGTACAGATAGGTCGATGACATTTTTGCTGGTTTCACTTCTACAGAACACACACACTAACTTTCTTTTAACTCATAAACCCCATTCATCCCAACATCAAATTTACCATAGAACACAAAAACAATAAGAAGTTATATTTTCTTAACCTCAACATTGCTAGATTGGACACACACACACACAGTTTAAAAACCAAAATTCACCATAAGAAACAAACATACTGGCCTCTACATCCCCTGGAATTCCACTCATGACACCACACAAAAAAAATCAATACACTGAAAAACCTCATAAACACAGCCACAAGACTCTGTTCAATGGAGTACATAGATGAAGAAATCAACCACATAAAGCACATTCCTTCATTCACACCAATAAATTTCCACCAGCTATTGTTGAAAACTCTCCAACATTCACCACAACAAAACTGATACTAACAAACCCAACAACAGAACATTACACTGCAGTTTACCTTTTGTCCCTGGAACCAGCTCACGAATAATCCACACTTAGACAAAACTAGCCATTAAACACAAAATTTCTGTCAATGTCAAATTCTCTCAAAAACCCAGCCCTATATTAAAATTGTTACTGAACAAAATTAATTAGAATCTCACAATACCAACGTCATTTACAAAATAATATGTAATAACTGCCTATAATTCTACATCGGAGAAACAGGAAAAAAACTGGAAACCAGATTCACAGAACACAATAAAAAACTGTTTCATGTTTTCCACCATTACAACTCAAAAAACTATATTATATCTATTAAAAAGACAGTAATTTTAGACAAAGAACCAAACATATGCAAATGGAAAATCAAGGAATCCATCTTAATTGAACAAAACAACCCTACTCTAAATCAACACCCTGAGGGTGCCAAGATATTTCTTCTAAGTCTTGCAACAATATCTGGTCATGTGGCCTCTTTGTTCCATACTGTATATATATATATATATATATATCTGTGTCAGTGTAAACTATTTGTACCTGATGATGACAAAACCTTATTGAAATATTGTACATTTGCTGTTATGTTAAACTTGTATTAAAGAGTTTCCTTATTGCCCATTCAAGCCATCTCCAAGTATTATTAGTCTCAAAGTGGGTTCCTCGTCATCGAATATTAATATTTTGAATGTGTTCTTTCTTATCTTCTGTCAGTATTAATAATTTCTCACGTTAAAGCTTCTGACATAATTTTTACTTATAAAGGTGTTAATTATTTTGTAGGTTTTAAGCTAATGATGGAATTACAAAAATTTTTAAAATGTTTGTAATTAAAAATTTTTTGTAATAACACATTTTTCATACTTCTTGTAAAACTTTGATTTCTACTTTATGCATCATCTTAAACTCTGCAAAGAGATCATCTCATATCATTAAAACCTTTTTGCCAAATAGCATATGTTTTTCACAAAATATGTAAAATTGCAATGTTCAGAAGAAGTCAACCTGATGAAATAACAAGAATTCAAAATTACTTCAAAAAGGCCAAAACAAGGTGAAACATAGGAATTTTAATAGATACCATCTTAAAATAATGCAATGGTTCACAAAGTTACAAGTTTTTCCTTGTAAGGGGGGAAGATTCTGTACTAATCAACTAGCCTATTGATTAATAAATTAGCAAATACCACTAATTACCCAGTTTTAGTGCCATGCACACAAATTTAGATAAAAATTACTTTCAACCATATTAGTATCAAAAACATTTCTCTATTTGTTATAGTGTAGAGTTATACCAATAGACTATCCG
This sequence comes from Limulus polyphemus, assembly GCF_000517525.1. Classification (NCBI taxonomy): domain Eukaryota; kingdom Metazoa; phylum Arthropoda; class Merostomata; order Xiphosura; family Limulidae; genus Limulus; species Limulus polyphemus. The sequence goes on from NW_013668249.1 coordinate 77,017, forward strand.
TGCTTTGTCCATTACATGGAATCAAGCCCCAGATGATAGTGTTGTCAGTCTGTAAACTTGCAACTATCTCATTAGGAGCTTGGAGCTCTGAAATGAAATATTCAATCATTGTAGGTGAACCAAAAGAAAAATAAGACAGGTGGATAAATTGGGAGATAAAGAAATGTATCCATGACATTGATCTTTGTCATCTATATCCCATGAGAGTAACCAGATCAGAGTAATAAAGCCATCTATCTTGAATCAAGGAATAATCACAGTGAGTTTAAGTGGGACAGATCCATGAAAGTTCACCAATCCCCCCACCTTAATGGGAATGACAAAAATATGAGAGTAAATTTCCAGAGTGGCAGAGCAGGGTTGAGGAATTGTTCAGTGTTGTTCTAATTGGGTGAAGTAGGTGGAGAGTGAAATGACAGGGAAAAATCCTGTGAAAGCAGCTGTGGAACTAAGTAGTCTGGATCAAAGGGAGTTCATAGGTGTACAAAGCTGAGCTCCTATCAGACCAAAGTCAAGGGGTAGTTCCACACAAAAGTTGCCTACAAGATAAATAACTACCAACCCTAAGAAAGGAGAAGAGGACTAGGAACAGAAGCACATGCAAATACATGAGGTTTTAGGGGACAAGAAACCTGGTAGAGTCTATGGTAAAAAAAAAACAAGAAACCAACAGGAGCAGAGAAGATTATGGATAAATTGCACCAGTTTGAGATTCAGAAGTATATGAAACACCCTCCAAAAAAAGCTCATCATGAAGAAAGGGTGCAACACAGAGATCCCTAAGAGAAGAGTGAAGAAGGCAAATGTCAGTAAGGCATCCTGATGAAAAATATCTGGTAAAAAAGAAACTAAGTTAACTGTGATACAATAAAAGAAAAACTAAGGCAAAGGTGGAAAACAAATATGTGCAAGTTCCCCTCAGTAAAGTCGACAGTTTCATAATTTAAGGGTTTCAAAAGAAGGTGAAGTGCAAATAGATAGCGAAGAATTTGAGTGAATAGGAAATGAAGGTGAGAGGAAGAGAAAAAAAAGCAATAAGGATAGATCCTTAAGCTGAAAAAAAGATATTCAAATGATTGAGGCTCATGCACCAAGGTAGCCTAAAATTCAGCAAAAAAGCAACTGGAGAAAAAAAACAAGATACACTTGCCTTTGTGATCAAAGCAGAGAAGGGCATATGTAGAATCACCTAATCTTTGTCTGGAAGAAGGAACCAGAAGCAAAAGTAGACATTGAAACAGTCAAATTCATCTGATGATGGTGCAGGCTCAGCCAAAGTAATAGAAGCAGGAGGTGAGGAATCCTGGATTCAATACCAGAAATGAATCAACCATCTGGTGCACTATGGAAGTATCATCACTGATTATCAAAGTGCCATCAGTCACCACATAGTAGTGCATGACTCCTATTAAGGAGTGTCAGAACAATGGCAGATGATTCATGAAGCCTTTTTCTTTTTGGAAAAGTCACCTATGTTCATTGTACATAGGCCTAGGTCATTGATAATGATGTAATAGGAAAGTACTTAATGAAACTTATACACTGGGTTAAACAATGGGAAATAGTACTGTCAGAGAAACCTTACCATAGACTCTGAAACATGTGTCCCAAAAATGCAAATTTGATTAAGAATGGAAACTAAAATTGAACATAATCTATCACCACAAAAAGAAAGAAAGACTACATTATAAGCACTAAAAACTTTAAAATAATAAGTACAATAATTCTATAATTCTTAAAAAACAAAAGGGCCTTTGTTGAAATGCTAGTGCTCATGGGATTTACTGGAAGTGAAATGATGATTATTTCATAGGCTGGAGCAGTACACATTAACAGTGTATGGGTAGATGGTACTGTTACAACAGTGGGGGTCATGTGACGAGTATTCTAGAAGATTTGCGATAAACGCTAGTGTGTTATGAGAGCGAAAGTCAATTGACGCTGGTAGCACGTGTTGAGTGCCTAGAAGATTCTAGAAGAGGCAGTATTATTGTATATAAGTGCGCTAGACAGGGAGAGAAGACAGTGAGTGGGGAACCAAGGACAGCAGTTATGGTCGCCGGGAACCGAGGGTAGCAGATACAGAAATCGGAACTATAGTTGCTGACAGGCAGAGATAGAGACAGACAATTGAGTCAAGCACAGTAGAAAGTGAGTGAATTGTTGTGAACTATAGTGTGTGTAACTGTGAAAATTAAGTGTATTGCAAAGTTGTATTGAGGAAGAATAAACAAGTTTTATTTAAGAAAGGACTTGTATCGTAGAAAAATTAACAAACAGACATACAGAGACGTAACAGTACCTTCATTCAAGGCTTGGTGCATGTACAAATATTTTTCACATTGGCTCAAGGTAATATCTTTTTTTTTGCTCCATGCAAGAGTGAGTAGTGGTTCTGCATACTAGTTATTTGTCACTTCTATATTTTAAAGAGCAACTTAATTACTTCAGAGTGAATATAAAGTTGCAATAAAATAGGATAATATATTCAGTTCTCTAATGCTAGGCTCAACAGTGTTGACAACAGGTTATTTGCATTTATAGTTTTAATATTTATCCCCAGACTACAATAATTAAGAGCAATGTAGGTGTGAAGGGCTCACAGTCTGTAGGGTATAAAAGGTGCAATGAGTTGGTTTTATTTGAAAACATGGGATTGGCATGCACTTTTGAAGAAACTAAAAGTAAGGACTTGTAATTTGTTTATAGAGTTTGCAGGTTCTACTAAGTAACAGATTTCAGCCTTTATAGTCTGAGGTTTGACCCAAAACAAATTGCATTACAATTTATTTTGGTATAGTTATTTTGGAAAAAGCATGCCTTTAAAAGTTCTAAGAAATCCCAGTGGTGGAACATATAAATTTTTTGGTGAAATCAATTTTGTAATGAAAAACATGTGGAAAACTGTAAATTGCATGTAAAACTTTTATTTGTTTATAAATATTCTTTATGAAGTGCTCAATTGTTTTGTTTTCAAAAGTTCTGTAACATATTAAAGTCTTGGGTTGCTTTTTGGGGCATACAAGCAGTTTTGGGGAACCAGTTATTCAAAATTATATTAAAATAACATGAAAAACTTGAATTTTTATATACCTTTGATGATCAAAATTCATTATCAACAATATTTGTTTCATTGTGGTTTGTGGATTCAATTTTAATAGGCCCCTCATGAGCCAGTGGGGTACATTTTTGTTGAAAAAAAAAACACAGCAAAAACTACCCAATCCAGTTTTTCTTAATTTGAATTGAAATTTTATGGGCATGTTTATTGGCATTTCCCACACTCTTTTAGCATTGGGGCTGCAAAAAATGAATTGAAGTGGTAAGTTGACTGAAATCCATAAGTGCATCACAAGCTTAATGGCCAAGCACAAGAAGCATGGAAGTCTCCAAATGACATGCAGTGGTATTCAGGAGCCATTCAGAACCACCTTGATAGATATTGTGCAACAAGCCAAGTACAATATTATGCCTGTAGCTGCTATCAAGTGTTCCTGTCTGCTCATCCTACCGGTGAATATCGTGATGCTTCAACCTTCTGTACTGAATCACAGGTAAAGTCGTTCATATCTCAATTGAAAGCTAAACATAAAAAGGTGATAGCAGAAGCATAAAAGGTTGACAATTGCTTGATTAATGATGCTGAGAATGTGGCTTTATTGACATATACTGAATTTACTCCCAGCAGGTAGACCTTAGTTACTAGGCTAGTATAGAGACTTGAGGATGCTGTATTTCACTTAAAAATTTATCAATTAACAAATGAAAACTTGTCTTGAAGTTATCTCAAAAACATACATCCAAAACCAACCTTTTTGGGAGTTTCTGGATTGAACTTATTTTTAGTATTCAACAAATTGTAGTGTAAAGACACCCCTTGGCTCCGAGGGACGTGTTCATGTTTATACACAATTTTGTTTTCAGAAATCATCATCCTTTCCACACACAGTTTATTTTTACTTTGTTTTCAAATGAATCAAAATTAACAAATTTACTCAATTCAGGTGTATTTTTTCTGAGTAATTACATAATATAAAAATACATTATCTTATCTATATGGTGCTGTATGTTGTATTTTAAAAACTTTTTCTGTAAAGTGACAAACTAGATGAAGACCATTGATAAAGTTAAAAGTCCTCAGAAGCAGTCTTAGTAAATGTGTAATCGTTAACTTTATCAATTTACTATTTTATTAGTTCTAGCATGATGTATATATCATTATCAAACCAGGGCTCAAAATTAGTGGAGGCCTGAAGGCAATGTGCCCCAAAATCCCAGCAGGTCCATAAAAAGAGTCTGCTAGGTAGTCCATGTGGCCTCTTAAAATCAGAGGCATTAAAAGTTTGACTCCATATAAATAGATCTAAGCATTTCTTGATTGAGCAGAACTTATGACAAACCATAAATGGACTTTCCCAAATTTATAAACACTCATCAATCATGTACAATCCACAAACGTCATCACTATAAATGCCTGTGTATTCAAAGTAAATGCACTTTCATTAATAAGAAAGTCATCACTTTGACCAATACTCAAACTTTTTATATCAGAAACCAGTACCAGCCACTTATTAGTGATGGGGGGGGGGGAGCAGATGGGATGACAAGGGATGATAGTATAAATGATAGGGAAGTTACAGTTGTAAGTGGGATGAGCAAACAGGCTGGTTGGATTTGTGGGATAATTTTAATGGGAAAGTTAATCTTTTTGAAATGGATGGCTTACACTTAAACAAGGCAGGGGCTAGCATGAGAGCAAGGGCTATTAACTCAGCTGTAGTGGCTGATTTAAATTAGGGCTACGATATTAGTAAAATGGGAAATATAATTGACAGAAAAACATATAAAGCAAAACATATTGTAAAATCTATGATTAAATGTTACTACTGAAATGCTAGAAGTATTAGAAATAAAACTGGCGAGTTCAAAGCAGATGTGGAAACTGATGATTTTGATATTACAGGTATAACTGAGACTTCGTTGGATTTGAACAATTTTGATGAGAAAAATTTTTTGAAATACCATGCTACTGATTATTTACTAGAGATAGAGTACTGAAAAAAGGGGGAGGAGTAGTTTTATATGTGAGAAGTGAATTGCATCCTGTTGACTTAGAACATATTAAAGAAAATAGCACTGAGGTTGAGTCAGTTTGGGTTAGTGTTAGTGGATATGAAGGGAAAAGTCTTAATTGGGATTTCTTATAGACAACCAAGTCAGAAAGCAGAAGTTAATGAGAAACTGTATAATTAGATCAGAATGGTATCTGAAAAAGATGTTATTATGGGAGATTTTAATTTCATGGGTTTGACTGGAAAAATTTTGAAACTGACAGTTTTTGGAAATTGTTCAGCATACTTTTATACACCAACTAGTGATGGAAGCTACATTAGATTTAATATTAGCATCTGATGTGAATATGACAGACAGTGCTGTGGTTGGTGAGCATTTAAGTAGAAGTGACCATTTCACTATTAGGTTTGGGATTTTACTACATGTAGAATTGAAGAAGAATGGTACCCTGATTCCAAATTTCAGGAAAACCAATTCTGATGGAATGAGACATCTGTACGTTGGAGTAAAGAGCTGGGAGAGGATCTTGAACAGATATAAGAAGCATTTATGGAAAAATTGATATGCATACAGAACATACATATTCCCTACACAAAAAAAGGGCAACAAAGCAGAATATGCCAGTATGGTTTAGTAAAGGTTTAAGAGATCATATTAGGGCTAAACATAATAAATTCAAGAAATATAAACTTACTGGAAGTAATAAGGACTTGGAGGACTACAGAAAATTAAGAGAGCTGGTTAAAAAGGAAGTTAAAGATAAAAACTGTATATGAAAGAGGGTTGGCGCACAGAGTTAAATCAAACAATAAAGAATTCTTTAGGTATATGACGGGTAAGGAAAATGTTAGGATGGGGATTGGGCCTCTTAAAAATGATAGTGGGGAGCTGATCTCGGAACACTATAAGATGGTAAACTTATTAAATTATATGTTCTCTTCAGATTTTACAAAGGAAGATTCAAGTATTATGCCTCAACCAGAGCACTTAATGTATGAGAAAAATACTGATGTAAAAGATATCACTTTAAGTTCCGAAATTGTAAGATAAAAGTTGGGAAACCTCAAAACTAATAAATCCCCTGGACCGGACAACTTTATCCTAGAATTTTAAAGGAACTTAAAGATTCTATTTGTGAACTGCTAGCTAATATTTTTATACATCACTGAATAGTGGAAGAGTATTGGAAGATTGGAAGTTGGCTAATGTTAATTCAATATTTAAAGGAGGTGATAAACATTGTCCAGGCAATTATAGGCCAGTTAGTTTTACATCAGTAGTTGGAAAGGTTTTGGAGAGTGTGATTAAAGATACATTGCAGAGTCACTTAAAGCAGTCTGATATTGTGTCAAAGAGCCAGCATGGTTTCACTATGGGAAAGTCTTATTTAACAAATCTTGTGACATTCTTTGAGGATGTTACTGCAAAAGCTGATGATGGAAATACTGTGGACTTGGTTTACCTTGATTTTCAGAATGCATTTGATAAGATGCCTCACAAAAGACTTATTACAAAAGCTAAATCTGTAGGTGTGGGGGAAATATTATCAAATTGGATAGAAAATTTGCTGGATAGCAAAAAGCAGAGAGTAGTAATAAATGGAGTTAAATCTACTGGATCACATTTGCGAGCAGTGTGCCTCAGGGCTCTGTGCTGGGTCCTCTGCTGTTTGTGATTTATATTAACGATATTATATTGACTCTGGAATGACTAACAGAAGTTTGAAGATGACATTAAGATTTTTTGGGTGGCTAACTTCATCAAAAATGCTGCAGACATACAGGAAGATTTAGATCATTTGATGCATTGGGCCAATATGTAGCAGATGATGTTTAACTATCCAAAATGTAAGGTGCTGCATGTAGGTTTTCACAATTCAAATTACTGTTACAATATAAATGGAAATACATACTGTGGTTGAAGAAAATGATCTTGGTGTTGTGATTGAAAAATCACTTTAAGGCATCTAAACAGTGTATTGTAGCTAACAATAGGGCTAATAGGAGTTTGAGTAGCATCTATAGAAATATTGAATACAAAACAAGGGATATTATTGCTACACTGTATAGATCACTTGTAAGGCCTCAATTAGAGCAATATGTACAGTTTTGGGCTCCCTTCCTCAAGGAAGAGATTGAATTGTTGGAGAAGGTTCAAAGAAGAGTCACTAGGATGATACCTGGGATGGTGGAATTGTCCTATGAGGAGAGACTAAAATATCTAATCTTGTTTTCTCAGGTGAGGAGAAAGGGCAGAGGGAATTTGATTGAGGTGTTTAAGATTATTAAGAGTATTGATAATATAGTTCCAAACTTTTTTGTGTTTAGCAGTGAAAACAATAAGATAAGGGGGCATAAATTCAAATTTTGGCAGTGGAGGAGTAATCTGAAGTTTAGACAGTATTACTTTTCAAACAGGGTGGGTGGCTTTTGGAATGAGCTGCCTTCAAGGGTGGTGGAGGCAGAAAATTTAGCTGAGTTCAAAGAAAGATTGGATGAATACATAAATAGTAAGAGGTGGTTATAGGTGGGAGCTGGAAGAGACATCCTTTTCGTCCCTTTAAAATTTTATGAAATATATGAATTCATATACAAAATTTAATTTATAAAATTTGAAATTAGTGATTTTTTAAACTTTTATAAAGGTGACTACTGTTTTCAACCAGAATGCAATTTTTTTAGTTTTTTTATATATGACATCAAGCCTGTATCAAGGTTCACTTATTTGAAATATGTACATAAAAGTTATTTTTTTTCAACACTTTCCAAAAAAACAGGCAATTACAAATTGCAAACTTATAAATTGTTTGGTGAATTTACCTTATTGCATGTACATTGTTTGTACATGTTAGGGCAAACACTTTTGAATCCAACTAGCCAAAAAACAACAATATAATATTACTGTTTTATCGATCATGTCACAATCAGAAATCACCAACTGCCAATAATTATAGCACACAATCGGACCAATTTCAATTATGTACAGCAAAATTGATGATGTCATGCATAAAATTGTTGACAATTTTACCTCAAAAATTGTAACAACTACAAAGAATGTTCTTTCAAGCTTCATTAAATTTGAAATGGTTGAAGTTATCAATAAATATGCCATGCAAAAAACAAAATTAAAAACCACGATCTCTTTTTAATTTTTTATTTGAGCGAGTAAAACATAAAAATGGAGACTGATCTTGTGGCTAGTACATAATATTATGTAACCACTGTGAGAAAGAAACAAATTGTTGAAGTTCTTTGCCTAAATTCATCATTCACTTCAGCCGTAAATTCGAAGACTTTTGCTATCACTAAACATATTTTGAACTGAACCACTTTCTAATCCAAAGGAAATATTCCAACCAAAAGTCAAATAAAGTGACAGTATTTGAAAGTTTTCATTTGTGAAGAGAGGAATCTTCAAACAGGTTATTGAAAGATTTTTTTTTAAGTTCGCCTTATTAAAAATACTCCTAATTGTTTCTTTATTGCATATGAAATGATCAATGATCCAACCTTAAAAAAAATTACAACTTTAAATGCATTATGATAAAGAGACCCACATCATGATGGTTGAATTACTTTAAATTTATCACCTCCTGGCTCTAGACACATGCTTTCATCGAATGTGTTTAAAATCTCAGCACTTACACTGTGTCACTTTTGACTAAAATCATGAAATATTAAGTTTTACCGTAGATAAAGATGTATACACTCCCCTGTTAGTTACAGGTGCAACAGGCAGTCTATTATGACAGTTGGCCACCTTTGTGATTCTTGTTTCTGAATATTTAATTCCTACCCGAAAAACCCAAAATATCTAGTTTTTCTCATTCATAAGCAGTTTGACCAATCAGCGATCCCCTTTGTCAAGCCACAACTAACTTTAAGATAATTTCTTGGAACTATATTTATCAAAACACACAGTACTATGTCATGCAGCCAAATAACCTATAGGACACACTGCGTGTTATTAACAGGAGTGATAGTTTAGCAATTTTTCACTTTCTGTAGCTCAGACTGTGGTAATCCAAACTAACACATATTTTCAGCAGATGTGCTCTACTTCACATACCAAATATCAAAGCATCCGTTAAGAAATACACAAGATATAAAATTTCCAATTCTGATTGAATTTCTTCCTTTTTGTTTTGCACTGAAAGTACAGAAACTATATTTGATACAAATGACATACTTAACTTTCATGGATTTTTTTCAAATTTGATATACAGTTAGTTCTTTACAACTTATAATTAGGTATCAAATTTGGTCTAAATGTAAGCCACATATGCAAAGTTATTCAACAAAACTTCTCAATTTTGACCAAAATTTTTGTGCATGTCTATGCAAAAAGTCATGTGAGCTATCAGTCTGAAAGTTTTACTACAGCTTTACCTAAGAGTAAAAGTGGGCCATTTTTAGTTTTTTGTCATTCAGACTGAATACGGATGATTCAGAGCAGTTAAACTACAGGGTGAAAGTATGTGCAGATACACAAGTATCTGATTAGGCCAGGGAAACTAGATTAGTAGTTTCTAGCTCAAATGGTCCTTGGAAGAATCATATGGATGGACAATTATTATTCACTGCCAATTTTCAAGCACACATTTGCTAAATTTTATGAAATTCTCCTAATTATAGAGCATTTAGCATCACGTGATATTAGCTTAAGCAATTAGCATAAATAATGATGCTTGATATGGCTGTAGGGAGTACATGTGGATGATGACAAGAAACTGTTAATCTAGATTCCATGATGTTACGATAAAGTATTTAACACTGTTTTGGAGAGGAAAAACTACCACCATATATTTTAAAGAATCTAGTTGGCGCTTTACAGTATAGGTCTGTTCCAAATAATAGGGCTGCGATCCTGAAGTTAATGTTGGTACTGTCAAATGTCACTTTCTCACTTGCTGTGGTTTGTTGGTGTGTATTGAGAAAAAGTTACAATATCCATTAAAAAACACCTTAGCTGTGAAAAAAAAAGGTGTGGTCAACAAAGGATAGAGCATGTGAATGAAATCAAAATTGGCAGCTACACTTATAGCATTCATAAGAATTTTACAACAAATATTTATTCATTAGTTAGCTAGGCTGTGCATTTTGTTTTACCCACCATCATATCCCAAGTTGCTGTAGCTACCAATTTGGCTTCCAATTTTGATTACATTACTTTAAGTCAATGCTCATTCATGTGCCTTTTTTCACACCTAAGGTTTTGTGATTAGATTCATAAATAATGGGACTCTAAAATGATGAAATGGAATGTTCCATAGCTGTCCAATAGGTTAGTTATTTTGTAAATATTTGCATATACCTGTTTACCACTTTCAACTTATAGTGACATTTCCAATAGTGACACGTAAAATTCAAAAAATTGACAAAAACCCCTATTGGAAAGTAATTTCCAATTGCTCTGTTGTCATGCACTCTATAAGTAACCTCCCCAAACAATGAGCTAATACACACTGCGGTACTAATGGGGAGTCACATGGTGTATTTTCCAGAGAACATTATATGGAACAAAAACTTACTGTTATACCATGCTTTAGAGAGAAATTAAAAATCATAGATGAAATAAAAATGATTTAATTGGTCTGAAAAAAAAATTAAATGGTTTGACTTGTGTTTTTTTTTCATGAAATATAAGTTCACAACAAAATAAATTGAGATATTTTGATATCTTTAGTTTCCTTTCAGTTTACATAACATTTGCTATATAATTCAGATTTTTCTGATAATTTCCATTATAGAGTACATTTTACAATGAGCTATAGAATTGGCCTATGAAACTTGTGGGCCCCTAAAAAAAAAAGTAAGCGTGAGCTCTGCAAATATTAAATTTCTGATTTTTTCCTGTTTGTTTTTCACTAACCAGTTACAATGTTACATGTACTGATTCTCGTAATAATAGACAAGATACTGTTGTGTTAACTCTCTCTCAACACAGGCTTTATAGATTTAATACTTTTAACTTTCAATATAGTGTGTATACCTTCATAAAATTCACATACAAAAAAATAGTTCTTTCATTGTTAAGAGTAAAAATACTTTTTTCATCTCAGTATATTGAGTATTTCTTCTGAATATTCCACATGCAAAGTAATTTTCATTGTTACAATTAAAAATACATTCCTTCATCACCAAAATCTTAAATTTCCTTCATGTAATCCCTAAAACCTCCTACATAAATTTCAAACTTTTTTTGCAGTAAAATTTTATATTTTATTTGTTACTTTCTCTACCCTATCTCTATACAGGATCGGTCAATTTGACTGACCTCATAATCACCAAAAAAAGTATATATTAAATTTAAGTTACCCTTTTTTTCTTTCTAGAATGACTTCAAATTGTAACATGAAACTACATTCGTTTATCCTCAGTAGCTTTAAACTCGTAACAGTATATATTTATATATAATTAAATTGTATTGTTTCAGAGACATGGTTTGACTTATAATGCCATTTGTAATGCCTATGTTGGATTTATAAAACCCAGGTATGGTTAGGTGATAATGTATTTGATGAATATATAAATGATCCACCTATTAAGGAATGTAACCCATCTTAGACAGACAGGAAGATGCATTGGCACATTATTCATATTTACTAGGACAATAATTCTTACTTTGAAAAAATAATCTCTTGGTCATACAGAAAATAAACAGGAATTCATATCATTGCTCAGTGACATACTACAAGATAACTGATATGACACTAAAGCTGGCCAATTAGTGGTATTTGTTAATTGGTTAATATGACTCAATATTATGCTTAATCATTGTGGAAGATGACCAGATAAGATGGACAGACTTATGGGATAAATTTGCTAGAAATAATAAGATTTTTGAGATGGAGGAGCTACACGTAAATAGGTTAGGGGCAGATACTTGCAAGAGCTATCAACTATTAAAGGCAAATTTAAACTAGATTTTGAAAGGTGAGAGCTAGAATCCCACACTAGAGTTGTGGAAAAACTGGAATAAAATTTTACCTAGATGAGCCATCTTTGTGAAGTGCTTGAAGAGAATATATAGAGTGCAACACCTCATTTCTATCAGAGTACACTCTTCACCCAAAAAGGAAGGAAAAGGAAGTATCACACAGATGGGCAGAAGATACAAACACAGTCCAGAAACTGCATCAGGCTTTTGGAGTATAGTGTGAGCACTGTGAGGATACCTCAAGCAGTCTTGTGGAACACCCTAGCTCATAGAAGAGTGCTATATTAGGCTAGGATGGCCCTACACTGTGTGGATTTTGGTTAAGTATACCCTGGCAGGCAACACTTGCCACTGAGCAGGATACTGTATGGACTAGAGCAGTGTTTTCAAAACTATAAATAGTGGTGCCTCTTAACTCGGCAAAGTTTCTGTTATGCCCTCCCTTAACATTAAAATATTTTTTTGTAAGTGATAAGAACAAAATCAAAATTTTCTTTACCTGTTTTTAATCATATTTTTAACAAGAAAAAAATGCTTGTAAGGAGTGATTAAATGTGAGAACAAAAAAAGCCTTGGAAACAAAGTGATGGTTTTGTTAGGTTATTGTTGTCTCCAACTCTTTTCTTCTTCAATCATTATTTTTGGGATCTCCTGCCAAAAGGCCACACAGTCCCAGCCACCAGTACATATCTCCCACTGGGGGCATACCCCACAGTTTAGAAAACTGTGGATTAGAGGGTTCTAGAAAAAGAGGATAAGAAACAAAGGCAGACTACCCAGTCAGAGACAGTATGATGTGTGAAGGATAACAACCTGAGGCAGTCCATAACCAGTCAAGGAAGAAATGGCCACCTGATGGAGACAGTGTGTGACAAAGGTGTGAGGGGTCATCCATATGCCAGCCCAAACAATCTCTTTTCTCCAATAGATGACAGAAGTGAGTAGTCAATGAGTGAGTTAAGTGAGGAATTTGATGAAAGGACACTTGGAAATTCTGACATACTTCTCCATCCAACAAAGAACACACTAAATGGCTAAGCTGTACGACTCATCCAGTGAGAGTAACAGGGAAAAATATCATAAATGGATAAAGGATTCCATGGAAAGAAGAGAGAAGATCAGGAACCAAGAAAGGAGGAAGTGTGGGCTAAATAACAATGGACTGCAAGAACAGAACAGAGGAGGCAATTAGGATCCTATTTGAAATAAAGGAAAATATATATGTGTGGAAGCACTATCACCTTAAGTGCTGCAGATGTTTTAAGGAGAAAAGTGCAATCCCAATAGAGAAGTATATAGGATTGATAGAATAGAATGCAAGAAGAATTGATGGTTTACATATCAGAACACAGACAAGGAGGAGCAGAAAAAAAAATTAAATAGTAGATAATATAAGAAACAGGAAGCCATAGATTAAAAGGGAAAGGGCATCAAGAACAACATTAAGGACCTAATCAGGTAGGCTAGAAGAACAAGGAGGGCTTGGGAGAAAAAAATCAGACTTTAAAGTAGTCAAGACAGCCACCCAGTAACCACCAATAGTTAAGACAGATCAGATCTTATCAAAAAAGCCATGTGAATAATACATATAGACTGGGAACAGAAGTATGAGAAAGACTAACACTGGGACCAGTAATGATAAATACACCACTTCTGCTGACAAACTTCTAAGGAGAATGGGCAAACAGAATAGGAGAGCAAAAAGGCTACACGTGAAGAGAGTCCTGACTGTCCTGCAAGGGATTGGACAGATTCCATGTGTGAAGCCTGAGTGATGACATGACTGAATGGAAATTAGAAGTATGAGGTTGAGGAAGGTAATGGGAGAATGAAAGAGGAGGAAAGGAAATCAGAAAGTTAAGCTGAGAAAATCACAATTGGTCCGGTCAATAGGAAGGACCCAACAAGGAATGTCCCAAATGAGAGAGAACTCAAGGATGGAGCTGAATATGGGGTAATCACAAAAGAATAGATCGGACCATTCCTAACGGAATGCATCCATCGCCAGTGCCAATCTATGCAGAACAGGAAACCCAAATAGGGAAAGCCTAGCATTATCGTAAGTGGCAAAGACATTGATGTGAGGAGTGCCTAGACACGAGCAAAGCAATCAAAAAGCATGAAGAATGAGGGATCACTCCAGAAAATTGGCCAAAAAGAGGTTCATTGATCATGCAGAGTCCACAGTAAAAGATGCATGTCAGCATGACTCAAGGATGTAAGAGGTTCCAAGGAAGCTCAAGTCCCAAAAAGATAAAAAAACCTCTCATGCAGGAAGAGAAGGAAAGGATAGAGCTGTTGAAATTAAACAATCCATGGCCAACAAATGCAGTGGAGAAGACTCTACCCTGCTGAGATGGGAAGTGAAAAACACACCCAAGTGAATCTGATAACGAACAAGTGTGAGATGAGACTTTTCCAGTCTGACTAGCCAACTTAGATAAGTCACCTCCCACAAAATGAGAAGAATATGGTCAGAGGACTTCTGTTGAGATGGACCTATAATAAGCCAATTATATATGTAATGGTGGAATCTCAATCACAAGTCCAGAATGTGAGGATCGAAGGGATTTACTATGCAACAAAAAATATATGGGCCAATGCTACACCAAAAAGAAGAGCTCAGAAGTGATAAACTTGACCATGATATACAGACTGAAGATAAAGTCTGTATACTGTAGAGATGAGAATGCGAAGATAAACATCAGAAGTGTCAACCTTGGTCAATCAAAATCATGAAGAAAAAGACTATTGGAAAGTGCGAAACTCATTATAGTAAACTGAGGACAGTCAAGATTCTAACAGATATGGAATAGATGGATGACTGTATGCCAATCTCCAGTTTACTGGGAAACAAGAAACAGACAGAAATAAAATTCTGGAAAATGGTGAGACATCCCTTAACAGCAAACAAAGGGGAAGGTGAGGAAAATAAAGGGTGAAGCCAATAGATAGAACCTTATAGCTCCCAAAAGTTGGCCACAAAAGGAATCCATAAAATCACAAATCAAGCAAAATGGGCCCCCACTCTTCCTGATCCCACAAGATAGTCACTGACTAGACTATTGGTGCTGAAATCTACAAATAGTGAAAGAACAGGTGGGAGAAGAGGAATGCGATTTGTGGATCTATGGATTCCTTTTGTGGCTGGCTGTTGGTAGCTACAGGTTCTATTCATTGGCTTTACCCTTAATTTATCCTCTCCTTCCCCTTTTTTTACCATTCCTTTACCTCCTCTAGGAGATCCAGTCTCTCACCAGCATCTCTCATCAAGCCAAATGGGCCCCCACTGTTCCTGATCCCAGGAACAGTCACTGACAAGACTATTGGTGCTGAAACCTAAGGATATTGGAATAACTGATTGTTAAAGAGGAATGAGATGGAAGAACATGAAGCAGAAATTAGCTGTGAAGACAGGAGATGGTCTTAGCCCATGACTACAAAGAATCAGGTACCCTACAAAAAACCCATTGAGGAAGGAAAGGAGCCAGACTAAGGTCCCTGAGATAAGAAAGAAGTAAAAGAACTTGGGCAAGAAGGGAATCCTTCCCCAACAAATACCAAGCAAGAAGTGACAAAGCCAAGAAAGAAGAATGTGCTAACAATGAAAAAGGAGGGGAACAAATGTCTGCCAAAAATCCTTTAGGATAATGGTGAATTGCATCCAAAAGGAGATAGATGGTAGATAGATAATATAAAAGAAAAGTGTGGGTAAAGCAAAGGTGAGAAAACTGAAGTTGAGAAAGACTAAAAGAGGACAATGGATCAAAAACTCAAGAACTTTATAAGAGACTCCAGAGTTCAGGAATCCAAGAAAAGGCCTTGAGCTCAATTATAAGCCAAGGCATGTGCAACCAGTCAAGGAAGATGAGGTACAGTGCCATCAGAGTTTTGATGAGACAAAAGAAATTTCAATATAGTTTAGGATATCAGGGGAAAAAGGAAAAAATATATACTGAAGAAGGGAAAGTAAAGAATAATAAGAATAATGAGACAGTGCCTAAAATCCATTTCCTCATGGACAGGAATTATAGGAGGAAAGAAGTCTATCTCAAGGCCTGATAAAAGCCCAGGCCATATACAATACTCCAAGCATCCATCACTAAATAGCAGTCACATCTCTTGACAGACAAAAAAGCACCTGATGACATTGTGGTAGTCTATCTAGAGAGAAAAAAGTCCAGATGTTCAACACTAGACAGCAAGAAAATGACCATCTCTGTGTAATTCATTTTAAGAAAAAAAAAGAGCCACAAAGTCTGCAGAAGCAAAATGTTTTGAAGGTAAAAAGTAAAATTTTTTCCCAAACAGTTGGTTTTGTAGATACTTCAACCAAATATTAATATTGAGAAATCTCATATTGAGTGGAAAAAAATACACATCTTAACATGAGTGCCAAATTGAGAAGTGATAAATGAAAAATCAGTATAAAGGGAGCCAGGAGAGTTGTCACATGCAAACAACACAGCAATATCACAATGAAATATAGGAGATTAGGAGGAAGCCTCAAGGACAGTTGCAAGCAAAAAAGTATGCATATAGAGAGCAGCACTGAATTGGGAAGGCTGGATGTGAGGTTAAGTATATCAGAAAAACAGATTTTTAAGAAAGTTTTGTGCTAAGCAATGACAGACATCAATGCTATAATTTTGTACATGCAAACCTATACATTTTGAATATCATACTTATATTACAAAAAAAATAATCATATAATAATTATAAATGAGAAACACAGCTATTCAAATGCAGCTGTCATTGATATTTTACATATGGTTCCCTGTGACTGGAAGATTGCATTTTATCTGGTAGTCTCAACCAGTTATCATTTTCCTAAACTAAAAATGTATTTCTGATAGATTTTTATCCTCGTTCACCGAATAGCTTTTCCTGACTTGTACTGCTCTCTATATGCACAGATTTTTGCCTGCCACTAGCCTTGATATTTCCACCAACCCTCGTGTTTTTACGTGAGGCAGCTGTGTAATAGCATGCAACAACCCTCCACCAATAGGAGCACAACACAACTCCCAGCACAAATCACTTCAAGATTAAGTAACAGAGAAGGAAAAGACACTAAAATTGGGAGAAAGGGTGGGAATTGTGAGAGAGGTAAGAATATATTGGAAATATATTTTCAGTGAAGCAAAATGCTAACTTCCAATACAATATCGTACCTCTTCTCACAGAATAGCTAGAATCCCACACTGATCTGGTGGAGGGATCAGTGTAATATTCCCTAGATGAACCCCTGTGGAAAGTGCCCAAAGGAGGCCTAATGGGTGTGTGAATAAAGATCTTGTAAGACAAACCCATGTAAAATTGCACCAATTTTGAGCTATGTATACACTTCACCCATTAAAATGATGTGTTGCAATAAGGGAAGAAACACAGAAGAGACCCCATAACTCAAATGAAGGTAACCCTAGTGTAGAGTGGCTAGGGTGCTGTACACTGTAAGGGGGAGTTCAACCCCAACCAACACCAACAGAACCATGACAAGACTGTCTGGCCCATGGTAGAAAGAGGATCTTCTACCATTCACCTCGACACTAGAACTGAAGGGAAAAGATCTTCAGTTCCAAGAACCCACATCATCATGTGTGCATGTCCAACACAATCAACACCAGTAGCCCTGGAAACCAGCTTTTGGATGACAGTAGGAAGGCAGACAGCAATGAGGAAGTTCAACTCCAATCTAGGACCAGGCAGCATTGGAAATGAATTGTCCAGTCCATGATAGGAGGATGTTACCTTGGTCAGTCAAAATGAGAACTTATATAGCTGGTCCAGCTCCAACCAACAATAATATCCCTTGGGATCTGACATCTGGTGACAGTAGGAAGGAGAGTGCCTAGCTGGAAAGGTGAATTGCATTTTAGTGAAAATCACGCAGTCCATAACCAAGCATCTGGAATAGTACATGAGATCCACAGTAAGCGTGTCTATACACCATCTACACTGGTAGAACAGCCCTACCCTACTTTCAACTAAGTGGAATTCAGCACACTCAGGAGAAAGCTTCCATGGTCCAACACCCCAGTAGCTAGGAGTTGGTAAGTGGTAAGGACTCCCATACTTTACTGGAAGAAGTGGAAAATAATATGTTGGAGAGTCCTGAGGAATGTAGCTCAGAACCCAGTGCAACAGGTGATTGCAAAACCCTATTTTGAAAAGTAGACTATTCCTGATTCAGTGAAATGAAGGAGCAGTGGAGATGGGCAGTAATCCCTTTCTGTTTTACTCATGTTAGTCCACGAGTGTATGGTCTGGGGTGAACATATTTATGATGTAAAACAACACAAAGAAAAACCTACAAGCAGTCTGAGGAGGGTAGATGAGAGGGGTAGAGAAAGAGGAGGAGTCAGAAATAGTGGGCACAGAAGTAGAAACCGTGGCAGTATTGACCAAAGTGGTACTACCAAGAGGATGCGACAAAGAGTGACTTAAATGACTGAGAGGACACGAGCTACAGTCAAAGGATGAAGAATTCTGGATTAAAACTTGAGTAGCTTGGAATTCAGGTAGGTGGCAACTGCATTCAGTTCTGGTGTACGTGTGGTTCGAGGTACCACTCTGTGGGGAGAATATTGTTGGGGCAAGATAAACGATCTGCAACCAGATTCAGGGCACCCAGCATATGACACATCAACAATCGAATGTGATAGCTATGGGCCCAAAACAGGAGGTCCAATGTGTAGAAACAAAGAGATCTCAACCAAATTCCCCTTTGCAGAGTTGTCAAAATAGATCATAATCGATTGGTTCCAGAGAGACGGAAGGAAGTGAACCAAAGCCTGATGGAAAGCAGGAAGTTCCAAGATACTAATATGCACAGATGACTCCACAATAGACCTATGGCCCAAAATATCCTGCATGTCCAGATATGCACTCTAAAGAGAAACATCCATGAAGAGGTGCACGTATGGACAAGGAGGAAGAAGAGGTACACCCACTGTTATGTTGTCTCAGTTCAACCACCAGGCAGAGTACAATGAAGGGAAGGAGGGAGATGGATAGGAATGTCCAAGGGATCCTGAACAAGGTTCCAGTGATCCTGTAAAGCCCAATGAAAAAGTCACATGTGGGCTTGATCAAGAAGAATGAAGGCCTCCAATGAAGACCAGATCTACAAAAGAGATAGAACATCTCACACAGTTGGAAAAGAAGTGGTCCAAACCAGAATCTCTATAGATCACAGGTGAAGAGAGGAAAGCAGTTCATGGAAGAGATTAATGATGGGGCACCAGTCCCCGATCTTTATGGAAGTCATGAACAAACAGGAATAGAAACCAGGCTGCAAAGGATCCCTCTGTACTAAGTGCCCTTGTGAAGAAGGTCTAGAATTGCCTCAGAAAGATACTGGCTGGAAAGGGGATTCCAAAGTGTGGGGGAGGGACAGGGAGGAGGCGAGCTAAAATAAAGAACAAGCCCTTCAGAAAGAACCCTCAGAACCATAAGGTCTGTGGTGAAGGAATCCCAAATGGTGATAAGTGCAAAAGTCTGGCTCTCACCAAAACTGTACTCCCATGTTGTGACTGGGACCACCAAATCCACTGACTAATGAACTGGCTGTTAACTTTAGAGACTCATGAAGCAGACATTGGTAAAGGAGAGGAAGAATGGGTGGGACACAGGAACAGGTTCAGGAGTAGGTTGAGACAAATGGGAAGCCAATAAAGAAAGAAAATGAAGGGGGGGGGATAACATGACACAGAAAAAGGGGAAAAAAGAGGTTGGGAAGATGTTACCAAAGTATTTGGATCCAAACCTCAGGGAGGCATAAGAGAATCCAACTACTGGAAGTCCAAACAATTAAATGCAAACCTATGAGGAGGCCTGAGTGCTGTCACTTGAGTTAAATATGACCATGTAGCACAGGAAAGGGGAGGAAATAGACTGTCGAAATTCATGTCCTCATGTTCAGGTACCCCTGGACAAGGCATGAGTGGAGAATCTGCAGGCAAAACAAGAGCCTGCATAAAGGTAGCCAACTTCCAGCAAACCAAGGCCGTAATATCTCCCACCTACAATTGTGGACCCAAAGTGCCAGGAGTCAATTTCTTTTTTTAGTAAGGTTAACTGTACTAGAAACAGTCCAAATGTAGAGCTCCAAAGAATCATGTATTGAAACAAAAGGCACACAAAGCTACCGTGTCAAACACAAGTGTAGCAAATGTAAAAAGAAAAGGAACTGATTAAAAATTCTGTAACGTTATGCAAGAGCAAAACACGTCTTAACACCATGAGTGCAAATAAAGAAGTGATTTTGGGCTAAGCTGCATAGAGGGAGTCAGCTACTTCACATGAAAACACGAGAGTAGGTGGGAGTATCAAGGCTAGTTGCAGGCAAAAATCTGTGCATATAGAAGACAGTACATGTTGAGAAAAAATATTCTGTGAGCAGAAGTGAGATATTGTATCGGAATTCTGAATTTACTAAGTGTATATTCACAAAATTTCACAAGTTTTTTAATACATTTTACAAGTCTGTTGTATCCATAAAATCTGAATTTTTGGATGATGTATGTAAAGATTTGCCTGTCAATTTGTAAAATCATTATTTACTCAATCTGAGTACAAGGTGATTTTCATACTAAGAATAAAAATACTTCTTTTCATCTTAGTTTTATATTTCACTTACATAGCTTCTAGAACTGCCTCAGTAGATGTCAAAAGTTTTTAAAAGTAAAACTATAATTCATCTGTTATTTTCCCTAACATTGACTGCAATTAAATCATCTATATACAATAAACCAAAATTTTGAAAAGTATGAAATAAAATGAAAAATACATTTTTTCTTCTTCTTTGAAGCCATCATTCTGAAGATTGTTCTATTTTTTATAATCACAATTTGAACTATTTACATTTTTCATATATAGTTCCTTATAAATTTGTGGTTTTATTGCCTGGCTTGCACCATGTAAACAGTTTATTCATCTCAGAAAATTAACATGAAACTTAATGAATTAAGGGTTAGCTAAAGGGGAGGTAGCAAAAGGCTGTAATAAATAAAGTTCAGTCAAAGTGGTAAAGTATTTGTGGAATAAAAATACTATGTATATACATATTTAAAGGTTTTCAAGAAATACATTTTTATTTTATAATGTATAGTATGGAGAAAGCAGAAGATTGAAAATGTTATAAGGCATGGGCAGTAACTAGTGTATCATGATACCAGATAGGGAAAATGCAGGCTTGAGGCCCATAGCATTCCAATCATGACCTCAGGGCAAGAATTCACAGCTTGCAGATGTGGTATGTTGAGAAAATTCCAAAGTTGGATAAAAAACACAGTAAAATGAGCCAATGTCACAAAAAGAAGCAGTTAATGGAATGGTGAGATACTGCTATTGAAGAGTCTGTATTACAAGGTTTGTATCTATACACCCTAAGTTAATTGTCTTGGATAATTTCACCAAAGATATTACATAACGAACAGAAATAAGTTTTGTATGAACCAATAACAAAGTGGATTTTGGTTAGTCTAATGGAATAGTCCACTTGATACTGGAATATCCCACTTGTACCAGTCAAGTTGAAAAAAACACTGTTGAAAACAGATCTGCTAAACTTCTTGAACAATTGGAAAAAAACACAAAAAAATGTGTATATAATTCCATGTTTCTAACTCAAAACGGCACTTCTCCAGCTTCATCAACTGCTTCACACTGGGAAATTGTTTTGACTCCAAAAGATGGAAGCTGGCAGTAATCCAGAATCTAAAAGGTCACTACAAAAATTCCTTGTATGCTATTTCTGATCTAGTCTGTCAGTGTTTCACTTAAGATTCAATAATATATAAATAGAGAAATGTAACGAACATTAACTGTACTAAAGAAACAGTAGACTTGAAAATGCTTAAAGTGGAATTACTTAATGATATTGTTAATATAGTTATACGAATTATGACTGAGAGAATTTCTTGTGTTAACTTAATCGATAACTTATGTTGTATCTATGTAATAGGAAGGCTTATTAACAAACATATAGACTTTTAAAATGAAATACTCAATTATTTAGAAGTAGTGTTATTGCAAAACAACCTCAAGAGTTTCAATATAAGTGAACTGTTTAACAGTGTATAAATAAAGAAGTTATTTGATTTGTAATTAGTTGTCTCTGTGCGAGTTCTTCATTCTGCACGTAAACATCCTTGAGTTTGTGGCTTGTGTGCTCCGCTCATGACAGCCTGACCCAAAATCCAAATAAATTATTCTGTAACGAGTGTACAGTCAAACCCAATGACTGAGCCTAAAGGCTGCCCACATTCCCATTACAGGGAACACATAAAGAATGGAGTAGAATAAGTTAAAGTAGACATAAGTAGTATAAGTAGACTTATGACATAGTAATAAGTAAGTACAGATGGCTATGGGAGAAGGCACGCAAGAAGCTCCAGCAGACCAACCTGCATGGCCACAAAGTGCTACACACTTAATGAGTGCTATAACACCTTTTCAAGGTCAAATCAAGGAAAATGTAAAAATTTTTATCTACGCTGTAAACAAAGCTGCTAGAATTTCAGGATGCATAGATGCTTAGACTTAGAACAGCAGGGGAAGCAAAGCATCACATTCGGGCTTATGATGAACTGCGTGAAACCACAGATTTTCAGTAGTTAGCACAGAGGTAAATGGAAGAATACAGAAAGTGAGAAACACCCACTACAATCATGACACAGATACGCAGCTTGACTCAGCAACGAGGTGAGTCAGTGAAAGTGTTTGGACATAAGCTACAAGAGCTAGGTAATAGGTTACGCAGAACTTACTTATGGACACCCAAATGAACTGATGATCCAGGATACCTTAAAATTAAATTATGAATAGATTTGCTAAGTAACACTAAAGTAGAGATATTGAACAAGCTAAAATATAAAATAAGAGTCTCTTATCTTTTCAATTTGCTAAGATATTGCTCACGTAATAAATAAAACACAGTGGCACCCCACCCACCTCTTTCCATTTTTGGAAACACTCCCTTATATACACTTCTATACATGATATGAACAACCAACTGTAAGTTCAGAATGTCCCCCTAGTAGTTTTCTCATCTATTTTAACAAGCTTGGCACCATTTCTTTCTTTTGAACTAATATTTCAACGAGGTAGGGTGTGTCTGTAGTCTGCTCAAAATTTAATAGTTTTTTTACTAAAAAACATCTTAGTTACTAAGCGTGATAAATTATAGTTGAATTCTTTGGTATTAATGTAGTAATTTATGATTTTTGTGTTTTTCAAATGTATATATATATATAAAACCTAAAAAAAAAAGAGTTTGTTTCATATCCTCCACTTGCAAATTTTTTAAAGGCTTAGCAGCCTATGTCAAGCAGCAACGGAGTACAAAGGTCGTAACTAAAAGATATAATTGTTTGCTTTACTTCTTTATTTACTGTTCTATGTTTTAAGAAAAATAACTTTAAGAATTTATTTCAAAATAGCAATAACTTATATACATATATAATGTATAATAATTGAAATGTGACTGTATTTAAAAAAATACAAGTCTACTAAAACACAGCCAAGACAAGTTACTTTGTACAGACCAAAGGTAAGTTTTACGTTATTTGATACTGTAACATGAGTGCACATGAGCCGCATCATTGTAACTTCTGTATTGTTAGCCTGTATTGTTTTCTGATGCATAAAAGTATTTTTAATCTTAAAATGAAAATTACTTTGCATGATAGATAGGCAACATGCAAAAAGAAAAAAAAAAGACATGAGAAAAACATTGCTTTACAAACCTTAAGACTTAATACAAAAATTTGATATTTTGCATATGAAAGCATTATAATATTTACTCATAATCTGTCAGATTTCATTAACATTGACTTACTAATTTAAATGTTATAACATGAAAACTATAACAAGCATGAAATGGTTACGAGGCCGGTCCCATGGACCGAGGCTGTGCTGAAAGAGTTAACATTTATAAAAGGACATCCTATTAAAATGCTAGGCAAATATATTGTTCAACTAAAAATGGGAAATTTGAAAGTTGAACTCTCATTTTACATTTGTAAGCAGATAAATGTAGATTTTAAGGCAAGACTTTTAACAAGATTAGGACACTGAAATATCTCTTACCAAAGATAAGCTGCACATAAAATTGGAGATCTTAAGTTTTGCTAAAGTTACAACAACTGATATCTTCTTGCTGACTGAAATTAATAGTCAAAGTGCCGAATGGTAGCATTAGCAAGGCTAAGGATCAACTGTCAATACGCAACAGCACTGATCCTCCTAAACATGGTGATACACAACAGTCAGCATGGTAAGAATATGAAGTGTTTAATGAGAGATCAAGTTAAAGAAAATGGAAAGAAAAACCCTGAGCTTAGCAAAAATATTAGTAGTAATAGTAATAATAACAATAATTCCAAAAATACTAAGAAAGTGATAAGTAAAATTAAAGTAAGGCAATGTAAGATCAAGAAACTAAAACAGAGAATCAGTAAGTCAGAACCCTCAGATGACTTAATGACGTGAGCAGCAGAGCATCCCAACAGGAGAATCTGATAAAAAGAGTATCTGTAGGATTAGTTAAAGTAACAGAAATGCCTGCCAGAAGTCAATTCATTATTCAAGCTAAATTAGAGGACTAAGCAAAAATGAAGAAGTGTTAATTCAGCCTGTAAAAACAGAAGAAGCAGGACTTAAAGGTTTTGATGTGAATAAGGATGATGCAGCATACTGTATTCCAGATATTTTATTTATGTTTCATAGATTGCTCTATGGGGTCAGTTTCTACTAGATAACGAGCCAGATGAATCAGAAAATAATGCAACAAGAACCAAGGTTCTTAATGTTGGCCAGGATATGGTCTATGGTGTCAGCAAAGGCAAGAAATGGACTCCAATTCATATTGGGATTCGGAGCACATTGCACCAAGCAACCAGGTCAAAGCAACTTGTGCAGTTATTCCACAATGCAGGACATACCCTCAGCTATGATAAAACTCTTGCTGAAAGTACCCTCAACATCAGGAATCCTCAAAATGCAGCTGTTATACCTCCAAACTTAATACATGGGGAATTTGTACAGTTCACTGCAAACAACATTGGTATCAATGATACTTCCCTGATAATTCATAGAGTACATACACAGCTTAAATATATACAGTCTCTTATGTTTGATAACTAGAATGCTTTCAGAATCTCAATCTGGTTTAACATGGTTGTATAAAATACTGCATTTGTGTTCTGAATTATGTTGATGCCTGTAACCAGCCAAGTTGAGCTTTACTGTACATTTGAAAATTTTATAATTTTGATAGTGAAAGATTTATTGTAATTGTAAACATATGGCCATAATTTGAGGCTGTTTTGTTTAATTGTATGTTGTCATTATAAATATTGTTGAAAAGTCCATTTTATGGTATTTTATTCAAATGTAATCTTACCCAAACAATTCATAACATTTCTCGAAGAAATAGTTCTAAGTTGATTGTAATGGCAAAGTATCATGATAAAAATTATATAATATGTAGTTCAAATGCTGAATTATGTAGGTTTTCAGTTGTAATATCATTTTTTTCTGATTTTGAGACTAGTCTATCTGTCATGATCTGCAAGTTCACAAAATGATAAATTTGTGTCTTTGTAGTTTAAACAGTTCTTGACTCATGCTAACTTTCCATATATAGAAAGAATGTAGGTTAATTGCTCTGTTTACACATTCTTCTTTCAAGTTCCATATGGCACATTCACAGAAAGGACAGATAAATTTCTCTGAGCTCCTAACACCCACTTTCTACCATTGAGTTGCAATTTCTCAACTTAATAATACTTAGTTCAGCTAGATGTTCCTAACCAATGGAAAAAGAGATTTTTGAAGAACGTTTTTTTCAACTGTTATTTTATAATTAGCGAGAAGAAGAATTATATAGAGAACTAGTCAAACCACTCTTAACATTGTTACTGCATTGTCCCTGCCACTTTAGCAATATCTTTCACCTAGAAATACATGCATTCTTTCTGTTACATATTAGAGATGTAATGCTACCTATGCAAGAAATATTAGCCCCCAGTAAAATTAACTATGGAACAGATGAAGACTACAAAGCTGAAATGATACAGAGAATACACATAGCATTTCAAATAGCCAATGAACATTTGACTCAAGCTGCTGAACATCATGAAAAGCAGGTAAATAAGAAAGCACAAAACTAAGATTAAGAAAGGAAATGTGAAAAAACCAGCAAAATTATGGAGAGGACCTTTAGGGTAATTAAACAAACAAGCCAGTTAACTTTGAGATTCAAGAAATACATGGTAAATGTAAACAGCTAGTACGTGTTAATAGTTTAAGACTAGTAAAAAATTCCCAACCATATCAGTATGAGCAATTAACAGATGAAACTAAATTAAAGGAACAAAATAATGACTTACAAAAGAAACTGAAAACACCAGTGAAACTGAAATAACCCCTGATGATTATGAAGTCATGGAGGTGGAAGAACCTACACTTGAAGAACAGAATGTTGTGCTAGATGAAGTCATAACAGCTGAAGTTATTCAAATTAGCAACCCCAGTGACAAAAGTAGTACACCAATACAAGAAAATGTACCTAGTACGCCAGTAACATGCAAACCAATACAGTGACTCGTGGTTACAGCTTATGGTCAGGAGGCTCAATAGTGGATCAACCAGAATTAACACTTACACCTGGAACAAGGCGAGTAAGATTTGACCCCTAGTTATTATACAGAAACCTAAGAGTGATGTGAATGTAATTAACAATGACTCACATCAAATTAAAGCTAGTGTATTGAAAACATTCAACAATATGATAGATTATCTGAAGATATATGACTAAGATAAGTAGAGTAAGATGTATATACTATTGTATATAATTTTATATTTTGCATATTAAAGCATTGTAATGTTTACTCATAATCTGTCAAATTTTGTTAACATTGACTTAGTAATTTAAAAGTTATAGCATGAAAACTATAACAAGCACAATATGGTTATGAGGTCAGTCCCAGGGACCGAACCTGTGCTGAAAGAGTTAATATGTTATACCAACATGCAAAACTGAGCTCTAACTTTTAAATTTAATTTTGAAAACATCACAAGGTTTAGGAACACACTAAAAATCATATTAAAATAAAATAAGAGGCTTGGGAAGTAGAATAATTACAAAAATAATACTGCAAATAAGACATGGTGAAATGAGAAACCTAACTTTACCAAGTGTATTTTCAAAAGCATAATTTACTTTTACTTTCTTTAGATCCATTGAAAGGTTTAAAAAAATTAATAGTTGCACTTTGGAACTTTCAACTGAATAAATATTTACATGAACAAATTTATTAAGTAAATATGTCCATACACACATACAGAATGATTTACCAAAACACACAACTAAAGACACTTCAACAAATAATACACCTTACCTGTAATTCTGAGGTTTAAACAAAGGCAACACTGCCACTGTCACAGTATGCAATTCTCTGATACTGGGCAGGTGATTTACAACTTTGTTTGAACACCCCATAGCACCACATTGAAAGTTCTTTAGCTGCATTTCAAAAGCAGGATTTGGTTTAAAATAGATTAACTCCCTATGTTCTATGTTTATAGATACTATGTTTTCAACACCTTTGGACATTTCTTTAACAACAATAACCCCAATTTTTTCCATCTCCTTAAGGAATGTCGATAACTTTTTGAAACTGCTTTTTTTTATATCAAGCTGACAACCAGGTGGGCATGCAGCAAGAACATGAGTTCTATAAAATATGCTAGTAAGAATAGGTAATTTTATTTTCTTGCCTAAAATTTTCAATGCTGTGAAAAAACATTCCTTAAGAAGACAGTCTATTTCTTCTGTAAGAGAGTTATTTGAGGCATTTTGTTGTTCTTCAACATTAGTATTTTCTGGAAGATTTTCACACATTGGATCACCTTCTTGAATAGTTAGATCTTCAAAACCTTTTACCATTTCAAAACCTTGTGAGTTTGTTAAAGTTTGAGGTTTTTCATGATATTCACACTTCTTTGTTTCATACTGTTCAGGACAATTATCTCTGTCTGCTACATTGTTAGAAGACATTTCATCATGATTAGTATCACAAGCATAAAATTCATCATTTTGACTATCAGCAGTATCTTCTGTTTCTTCCAAAAAAGGTGGTTCACTTCTGTCCCCATGTGACCATAACAAGTCAGCATAAAGATGATAAATTCGAACTGCTTTTCCTTTGGCATCAACTGATGCCAGTTCATCACCTGATACAACACAAGTTCCAACTGCAATGGGTGTCTTGTTACCATAAAGTGTTACAGCACAGATATCACTCTCTTTCAAAGATCTTAGAGTTGAGAGACATTCGCTTGTTCTCCTCACAATCCCTGGCAACATGAGGTCAGCCCCTCCCATTAGCTTTTCAAACACAGGTGTCCATGTAGTCACAGTGGAAAGTAAATTTGGAAACTTCCATAAAGTGTAAACTGTGGGTATAATCCTGTTTTCTAACTCAAATAAAATAGGATTTGCTCCACAAAAATAGATCATTACATGATTTCCACTGTGTGTCATAACTTTCATCTTAGTTATTTCTTCTTTCTTTGGAATAAGAATGTCAGCATCTTCAGGTGTAATACGGAGTAACTTATTTTCAACTACTGAACGGAGCTTTTTCCTAAAAGCAAAAAAACAGTTTATAAAAACAAGTTCCACAGCAAACGAACTATTGAAGTTCTACTTAAAAAAAGAAATAAAAAGACAGTTAAAAAGCCATTAAGCTGATCAAGATAAATGATAATTAAAGTACCACTTGTGAACTGTATATTTTCTGTGATGAGCTAACTCCTGATCAAACAAAACTACTTACACAGATCAGAACTAAACATGTATATCTAGAAAAGAGCATAGCTAATTAAATATGACTTTAAACTACATTATTTATAAATATTTCACTACATTAAAAATATTGATTAGACTGCATTATTTCATCAGTTGGGTACCCCCCATTCTTAAACGTAATTCTGGCCATTAAGTCAATATCTCACAAGATTCAATGAATCTAGGTTTCTGA
This sequence comes from Limulus polyphemus, assembly GCF_000517525.1. NCBI lineage: Eukaryota > Metazoa > Arthropoda > Merostomata > Xiphosura > Limulidae > Limulus > Limulus polyphemus. The sequence goes on from NW_013668249.1 coordinate 106,080, forward strand.
AATCCATAAACTAATGTAGAATAATCATTATCATAAAATAGTAAAACATAAAATTACATTTCAAATAATAAAAAATAAAAAGTAGATATATTAAGTATTCTAACCAACAGTATGTGTCTGCACTGTGAAAAAGTTTCTTTTGTAATTTAATAAAAGTACTAAAAACAGTAGCAATACTGTGATCACTGTCTCACTAAGTAATGGCAACATGTAAAATTGAATCAAAGAAAAATGTTTCTACAAATTAAAAACCTGGATTAAGCTTAGTTCAAGAGACAAATGTAAAATGTGCATTAAAAGGATATGTACAAGTCTAAAATAAAGTATTCTTCATCTGAGGTATAATTTGAAATTCTTGAGATGCTCCCTTGCAGATTCATGAATTAATATGAAGTCTGAAGTAGAGGAAGAAGGGGCATTGAACAAGTTTTTAATTGTTCAATAACTTTATTAATATTAAGCTTGCACTTGTGCTTTACAGCAATATCAAACTCATAAACTTGGGTTATGGTTATAAGAATTTGAAAGCATCACGTTATTTGATTCAAAAGATTTTTGGATTTGTTTTTTTTTAAATGTATTACCATAACTTCAAATCCTTCCACTATTGTCTTTTCCTCACAAATATAAATGTTTATTGTCATTTGTTCTTCACTGCTTTGTTCTTTGCTGGTCTGTTCATACTCTCTCCATTTTTTATCATTCTCTAAAACTAGAGCTGAAAGATTAGTGGTATTTGCTAATCCATTAATTGACTTCACCCATTAATGTATTAGTACAGTGTTCCTTACACAATGGTACAAACAAACAACCAAGCCAGTGGTGAAGATGTGCAATTTGTTTAGAGTTTAGAGGCTGAAAGCTATCCTAAAGTGAGCAACAAATATTGAAAATGAGAAATGTAAACATCAGGACTTAATAAGAAACTTAAGTTTTTTACACACAAGTTATACAGTAGCTAAAAATGACTTTCAGCAAATTAAAAACAGTATTAGGGCTTGAAGTAGATAACTGATTGTAATGAGAAGATTCAATTAAGTAACAGATAACATTTTTCTTACCAAGAAATGTATGTGCACACATTAGCTATTCCTACTGCATCTGCCTTTGAGATTTTTGCACACAAGCCATTAGCAGGCAGCAGACCACCATGGATGACGATGCTGTGGGAAACGTATCTAGGTTTTGGAGACAGACTGAACAGCTGTTTGGATTATACAATTAGTTACTGCCTCTATGCAGTTATTATTAGATGGAAGACTGATGACAGCAGGATCAAGATCCAAGAGAGAAGTGAAGGAAAGCCAGTTAGCCTGCTCCAACTTCCACTATGGTACATGAGTTTGGTGGTATCGACAGCAGCCAATCTCCCTCAAAATTACCACTGCCCCATGGGTTACTGGCATGGTGAGAGAAAGGCTCTCATGGAGGCATGGAAAGATGTCTGCAATCCCACTGCAACAGTGGAATGGAGTGCAGCAACATATATCTGAGATAAAACTGGGGACAACAACTTCCAGGCCTCAAGATAAGAAATGTTGTTGACAGCACTATTTTTCCTCCACCCTCTTAAGGCAAGAATGAAAGTATGAGGAGTGGGAACCACCACAATTGATGCAATGAGGGTCCAGTTGGCATTCGTAGGCATCATGGTCTTTGCCACTACAACAAGCACACATCAAAGAACCACAACAAGATGTCTTAGAATGTCTGTACCACTGACACTGGAGACAACAGAGAAGGTTAGGAGCCCACCATAGAGCCCTACAAAGGGGATGCACTAAAATGCCAAACATTGACATTGTAGCTACAACAGGGTTTCGTGGGCACTATACCCAAACACCAGCATTAGACTCAATGTCCACAACACCTGTTGGGAATGTCCAACACTGATAATTAATTGCCCCTATCCCACCAGGACCAGCCAAATGACCCTGGGGGAGCCACCCCAGGGCCACCCATTTGCTTGAATTCAAGGCCAAAGTGATGTGTCAAAGTGCCACCAATATAAACTGACCCATCAATGACACCCCTCAATTACAAGGATCCTCTCCTCCCCTTCATAGGACACCATGCACGGCAAACACGTGGGTGGATACTCAGATCCCAGAAAAGGTAAACTGAAGATACCAAACCTTCCCTAAGAGGTCCCCTTACCATGTAGAGAAATCCATCTTATGGGGTCGTATACCTGGAAAAGAGAAAAGCACCAAATAATTCTCAGCATGCAAGTCAAGTAATAAAGAGTGGGAAGAAATGAAAGCCAAAGGAGAAAGGGAAAGTAAAGAACAATCCTGAGTAATTAAATCCACAGAGATTTGGAGGAGGAACATTGTCCTCAACAAGTAAAGAGGCAGGAAAGGCATCAAAGAACCCATGACTCAAAGAACTATGCTGGTCATTTCTTTCACAGTTGATGATCCTCCAGTAGTAGTTGGCATTTTTCTGTCTTATAAAACAATAGATATTTACGCCTGTGAAAAGAATTCTGTTGACACTTCTGGGTGTAACTGAATAATCCAATTCAAGAAGAGCATGTTTGCCAACATCTGTCACTTGTACAACTTTTGTGTCCTGAAGTTGATTGTGCAGCTTTTTAATTTTTCCAACATATTCTCTTCTTTCTTCTGCTTCTTACTTCATCCTCTTCTCTTTCTTTCTGAGGCCCAGCTTAACCGCTTGTTTCCAAGTCACTCCTGTTCTCAGCAGTTTTGCCCCACGTGTCTGGGTGTCTGGATCGATGTCTCTCTTGTGGGCAACTACCAAATCAGATGAACTTGTAACTCATAACTGCTGCTATCCATGTTGTTTCTACACTGGTGATGAAGTTAGTGTCCTATCCAGGTTGCAACATACCTGGGCACTTGTTGTGGAGATCTTGGGATGCCTATGCATCAAGATTCCACTCTTGACTTGGCTGGTTTACTCCTAAGGAAAGGAAAAGTTCAATACCCTGGAACCAGGCAAGATGCAGGTGCTGCCAGAGCAAATGAATAATATCCACCTGTCCACCTATCAAGGCTCGACTCCTAGACTGACTGCCTTCCAAGGCTAGAGGGCTTGGTCTGCCCTGTCATGCCACAGTACATTAGTATATGCCACTGGGCAGCATTTCCTCCACCAATGGTAAGAACTTATACAATATCTCTGTGTGCCACAGAAAAAGTAGGAATCGTGTTAGCAACATTGCCAGAGCCTTGGGAGGGGGTACTTGTTACTATCGTTTAAGAATTCATGGTTGTTATAGCAATTCTACAAATCATTTTGTTTTTATTATTTTGTTGCAATGTAGCCTTAAATTGAAGTCAAAACAAACTAAAAGGAAATTAACACAGAAATGGTAGTGCAAATCTCACAGAAATGATAAAAGTTTAAATATAAAGACAGTTCCTTAGATAAGAATGAAGTTAATTTTGAGTGCAACTGCTTATGGGGATCTACTGCACATGGAGGATGTGTCACCCTCCAATTGGTAGAAGGCTACTGTTGTATGATAATTACATCATACACTAGTGCAATTCACATTATAATGTGTCTTAGGTGGGAGATACTCAAGACTAGTGATACTCACAAAATCTCAAAGGCAAACATGCAAGGAATAGCTACTGTGTGAAGAGAGGTAAGCACACTGTTTCAGAATTCAGTCTTCAGCAAATGCAGATGAGGAGTTGGCAAAGGAAGAATAGGAAAAGGACAAGTAGGAATGGTAGTGCAAAATTTTAGGAGATTATATTTACAGGTAATTCTTTGGAAGAGAACATGAATAAGATTGTCTGTGGGTTAAACATGGAGAAAAAATTAGATTATGCTACCCAAGGACAGAGGTGGAGGACAACTGAAAGAACTAATGAGACAGAAAAGAATGCTTACAATGACGCAGTCTGTTGTGCAGTTCTAATGACGTGTGAGAGAGGAAGTCAGAGGAACTAACTGATAAGTACAGGGGGTCGATAAATGTATTTAAAGAAAGGATTCAGAACTTAATTCTGTCAGCAATACTGCCAAGACACAATTGTGAGAATGAGAATATAAGAGAATGTTACACTAGGCTCAAGTTAATATATAAGGACAAGAAGTTAACTAGTTGGATTCGTGGGGTCAGGTCAATGAGAAAAGGAAGCATTTAGGAATGGATGATTTACACTTAAGTAAGATTGAGGCTGACTTGTTTGGAAGGACAGCTTTAAACTAGGGCCACACACTAGTGAGAGCCATAATAAACATAATGTACAACAATCAGATATAGGGAAAAGTGTAGTGAAGAAATGAAGTACAGAATTTGTTTGAAGGGTTAACTAAATATTTACTATTTTAATGTAAAGAGGTATTAGAGATAAACTAGATTACAGCACTTGTTGGAATAGAAAATTTTGTATTTATGGGAATAACTGAGACTTGGTTAGACATAGTTTGGGTGACAAATGTTTTTCAAATATAGGGTTCTAGCCTATTCAAAAGAGATAGAATACAAAAAAAAAAGAGGGAGAGAGGGGATGAAACAAAAGTTTCACTTTGGGAAAATTTTACCATACTTATCTTTTTACATTCTTTAAAGAGGTTATTGGTAATGTTAATGAAGGTAAAGGTGTGGATTTGGTGTATCTGAATTCTAAGAAAGCATTTGACAAGGTACTATATAAAAGTGTTGTTACAAAAATAATCCTTATGAAGTAAGGGATAAATTAGCTTGTTGGATTGAAAAATGGCTGGATGAAAGCAGAGGGTTTCTAGAATTATAGTTTATTCAAACTGAATAAATTTCACTAGTGGGGCACCTCAGGGATCAGTGTTGACACCTTTGCTCTTTTTGATTGACATCAATGAAATAGATAAAAGCATGATCAATAAATTCCTTAAATTTGCTGATGATATTAAGATCCTGGATTTTGATGGGAAGAACCTTAAGAGTGGTATGGAAGAAAAGGATCTTAACATTTTGGTTGAGCAGTCTCATAAACTATCCAAACAGTATGCTGTTGCTGGTGGTAGGTCAAATGGACTTTGGTTTGTATTTACAATAGTACTTTGAATACAAAACTAAAGAAGTTATCATTTCATTGTATAGGTCACTATGTATATCGTGTTCAGTTTTTGGCTCCTTATAACATAATATTTTGGGACAAAATGGGACCTATTGGTCCATCTCAGCTGTTCCATCCTCAAAACTAAATTAAAATGATTAAAAAAATAAAATAATTTTAAACCCAACCCTTTTCATTCATACACTTATCAAACTTTTTCTTAAACCACTTAAATTTACTGCCTCTACAACATCTGAAGGCAACTCATTCCAAAGGCCAACCACCCTGTTAGAAAAATAAAACTGTCTTAGCTAAAGATGACTCCTACCTTGCCAAAATTTATATTTGTGTCCCCTAGTCCTACTATTCTCACTGTTAAATATGAAAAAAGATGATACATCAACACTATCAATTCCCTTTACAATCTTAAACACCTCAATCAGATCCCCCCTAACTCTTCTTTTTTCAAAAGAAAACAATTTGTCGTATAACAACCTCTCCATCCCAGGCACCATTCTAGTAACCCTTCTCTTTCCAACAATTCAATGTCTTTCCTGATGTAATGAGCCCAAGAATGAACACAATATTACAAATGTG